>NC_046163.1:28629684-28681945 GCF_011064425.1 Rattus rattus
ACACACATATGGTCATGATTTTGACAAGGAGCCAAAACCATCCAATGGAAAAAAAGATAGCATTTTTCAGCAAATGGTTACTGGTTCAACTGGAAGTCAACATGTAGAAGGAATCGATCGATCATGCTTATCACCCCTGTACAAAGCTTAAGTCAAAAGTGGATCCAAGGACCTCCACATCAAACCACATATACTCAAACTAATAGAAGAAAATGTGTAGCAGAATCTCGAACACATAGGCACTGGAGTACATTTCTGAACAAAACACCAATGGCTTATGCTCTAAAGATCAAGAATTGACAAATGGGATCTCATAAAACTACAAAACTTCTGTAAAACAAAAGGAAACTGTGGTTGGGACAAAGCGGCAACCAACAGATTGGGAAAAGATCTTTACCAATCCTACAACAGATAGAGCCTTATATCCAAAATATACAAAGAATTCAAGAAGTTAGACCACAGGGCGTCAAATAACCCTATTAAAAAATGGAGTTCAGAACAAAACAAAGAATTCACAGCAGAGGAATTTCGAATGGCTGAGAAACACCTAAAGAAATGTTCAACATCTATAGTCATAAGGGAAATGCAAATCAAAGCAACCCTGAGATTTCACCTCACACCAGTGAGAATGGCCAAGATCAAAAACTCAGGTAACAGCAAATGCTGGCGATGATGTGGAGAAAGAGGAACACTCCTGAATTGTTGGTGGGATTGCAGACTGGTACAACCATTCTGGAAATCAGTCTGTAGGTTCCTCAGAAAATTGGATATTGAACTACCTGAGGACCCAGCTATACCTCTCTTAGGCATATACCTAAAAGATGCCCCAACATATAAAAAAGACACGTGTTCCACTATGTTCATAGCAGCCTTATTTATAATAGCCAGAAGCTGGAAAGAACCCAGATACCCTTCAACAGAGGAATGGATACAGAAAATGTGGTACATCTACACAATGGAATATTACTCAGCTATCAAAAAAATGACTTTATGAAATTCATAGGCAAATGGATGGATCTGGAAAATATCATCCTGAGTGAGGTAACCCAATCACAGAGAAACACACATGGTATGCACTCATTGATACGTGGCTATTAGCCCAAATGCTTGAATTACCCTAGATACCTAGAACAAATGAAACTCAAGACGGATGATCAAAATGTGAATGCTTCACTCCTTCTTTAAAAGGGGAACAAGAATACCCTTGACAGGGAATAGAGAGGCAAAGATTAAAACAGACACAGAAGGAACACCCATTCAGAGCCTGCCCCACATGTGGCCCATACATATACAGCCATCCAATTAGACAAGATGGATGAAGCAAAGAAGTACAGGCCAACAGGAACAGGATGTAGATCTCTCCTGAGAGACACAGCAGGAATAGAGCAATTACATAGGCGAATGCCAGCAGCAAACCACTGAACTGAGAACGGGACCCCCGTTGAAGGAATCAGAGAAAGGACTGAAAGAGCTTGAAGGGTTTCGAGACCCCATACGAACAACAATGCCAACCAACCAGAGTTTCCAGGGACTAAGCCACTACCCAAAGAATATACAGGGACTGACCCTGGGCTCCAACCTCATAGGTAGCAATGAATGGCCCAGTAAGAGCACCAGTGGAAAGGGAAGCCCTTGGTCCTGCCAAGACTGAAACCCGAGTGAACGTAATTGTTGGGGGGAGGGCGGTAATGGGGGGAGGATTGGGAGGGAAACACCCATATAGAGGGGGAAGGGGAGGGGTTAGGGGGATGTTTGCCCGGAAACCAGGAAAGGGAATAACATTCAAAATGAAAATAAGAAATACTCAAGTTAATAAAAAAAAAAAGTCACACCGAGATATTTTATATTATTTGGGACTATTATGAAGGGTGTCGTTTCCCTAATTTCTCTCTCGACTTGTTTCTCTTTATGTAGAGGAAGGCTACTGATTTATTTGAGTTAATTTTATACCCAGCCACTTTGCTGAAGGTGTTTATCAGGTTTATTAGTTCTCTGGTAGAACTTTTGGGATCACTTAAATGTACTATCATATCATCTGCAAATAGTAATATTTTGACTTCTTTCTTTCCAATCTGTATCCCTTTGATCTCCTTTTGTTGTCTGATTGTTCTGGCTAGAACTTTGAGAACTATATTGAATAAGTAGGGAGAGAGTGGGCAGCCTTGTCTAGTCCTTGATTTTAGTCGGATTGATTCAAGTTTCTCTCCATTTAGTTTAATGTTAGCTACTGGTTTGCTGTATCTAGCTTTTTGTATGTTTAGGTAAGGGCCTTGAATTCCTGTTCATTCCAGGACTTTTATAATGAAGGGGTGCTGAATTTTGTCAAATGCTTTCTCAGCATCTGATGAAATAATAATGTGTTGTTTGTTATGTTCATAGCAGCATTATTTAATTTTTTTGTTGATAAATTTTTTCCTCCATCTTTATTAACTTGGGTATTTATCTTTCAGTTTGTTTATATAGTGGATTACATTGATGGTTTTTGGTATATTAAAACATTCCTGCATCCCTAGGATGAAGCCTACTTGATAATGATGGATGATTGTTTTGATGTGCTCTTGTATTCGGTTTGCAAGAATTTTATTGAGTATCTTGTCATCGATATTCATAAGGGAAATTGGTCCGAAGTTCTCTTTCTTTGTTCAGTCTTTGTGTGCTTTAGGTATAAGCGTAATTTTGGCTTCATAGAAGGAATTCATTAGTGCTCCATCTGTTTCAATTTTGTGTAATAGTTTGGATAGTATTGGTATGAGGTCTTCTATGAAGGTCTGATAGAATTCTACACTGAACCCATATGGACCTTGTCACTTCTTGGTTGGGAGACCTTTAATGACTGCTTCTATTTCTTTAGGAATTATGAGGTTGTTTAAATGGTTTATCTGTTCCTGATTTAACCTCTGTATCTGGTTTCTGTCTAGGAAATTGTCCATTTCTTGCAGATTTTCAAGTTTTGTTGAATATAGGCATTGGTAGTAGGATCTGGTGATTTTTTGATTTTCCTCTGATTCTGTAGTTATGTCTCCCTTTTCTTACTGATTTTGTTAATTTGGACACACTCTCTGTGTCCTCTCCTTAGTCTGGCTAAGGGTTTATCTATCTTCTTGATTTTCTCAAAGAACCAGCTTTTGGTTTGGTTGATTCTTTTTTTTTCTTTATTAACTTGAGTTTTTCTTTTTACATTTCAATTCTTATTCCCTTTCCTGGTTTCCAGGTCAACATCCCCCTAACCCCTCCCGCTCCCCTTTTACATGAGTTTCCCCTCCCCATCTTCCCCCCATTACTGCCCTCTCCCCCAAAATCATGTTCACTGGGGGTTCAGTCTTAGCAGGACCAAGGGCTTAACCTTCCACTGGTGCTCTTACTAGGCTATTCACTGCTACCTATGAGGTTGGAGCCCAGGGTCAGTCTATATATAGTCTTTGGGTAGTGGCTTAGTCCCTGGAAGCTCTGGTTGGTTAGCATTGTTGTTCATACGGGGTCTGGAGCCCCTTCAAGCTCTTCTAGGCCTTTCTTTGATTTCTTCAACGGGGGTCCGGTTCTCAGTTCAGTTGTTTACTGCTGGCATTCGCCTATGTATTTGCTGTATTCTGGCTATGTCTCCCAGGAGAGATCTACATCCGGTTCCTGTCGACCTACACTTCTTTGCTTCATCCATCTTGTCTAATTGGGTGGCTGTATATGTAGGGGCCACATGTGGGTCAGGCTCTGAATGGGTGTTCCTTCTGCCTCTGTTTTAATCTTTGCCTCCCTATTCCCTGCCAAGGGTATTCTTGTGCCTCTTTTAAAGAAGGAGTGAAGCATTTGCATTTTGATCACCTGTCTTGAGTTTCATGTATTCTGTGCATCTAGGGTGATTCAAGAATTTGGGCTAATAGCCACTTATCAAAGAGTGCAAACCATGTGTGTTTTTCTGTGATTGGGTTACTTCACACAGGATAATATTTTCCTTTTGCCTCCATTTGCCTATGAATTTCATAAAGTCATTGTTTTTGATAGCTGAGTAATATTCCATTGTGTAGATGTACCACATTTTCTGTATCCATTCCTCTCTTGAAGGGTATCTGGGTTCTTTCCAGCTTCTGGCTATTAAAAATAAGGCTGCTAGGAACATAGTAGAGTACGTGTCTTTTTTATATGTTGGGGCATCTTTTGGGTATATGTCTGTTGTAGCATTGGTAAAGATCTTTTCCCAGTCTGTTTGTTGCCCTTTTGTCCTAACCACAGTGTCCTTTGCCTTATGGAAGCTTTGCAGTGAGAAAGGAGGAAGGCTCCTGATTTATTTGAGTTAATTTTGTACCCAGCCACTTTGCTGAAATTGTTTATCAGCTTTAGTAGTTCTCTGGTGGAACTTTTGGGATCACTTAAATATACTATCATATCATCTGCAAATAGTGATATTTTGACTTCTTCTTTTCCTATCTGTATCCCCTTGATCTGCTTTTATTGTCTGATTGCTCTGGCTAGAATTTCAAGAACTGTATTGAATAAGTAGGGAGAGAGTGGGCAGCCTTGTCTAGTCCCTGATTTTAGTAGGATTGCTTCAAGTTTCTCTCCATTTAGTTTAATGTTAGCTACTGGTTTGCTGAATATGGCTTTTACTATGTTTAGGTATGGGCCTTGAATTCCTATTTTTCTAGGACTTTTATTATGAAGGGGTGTTGAATTTTGTCAAATGCTTTCTCAGCATCTAATGAAATGATCATTTGGTTTTCTTCTTTCAGTTTGTTTATATAATGGATTACAT
The DNA here is from genome assembly GCF_011064425.1 of Rattus rattus. Lineage (NCBI taxonomy): Eukaryota > Metazoa > Chordata > Mammalia > Rodentia > Muridae > Rattus > Rattus rattus. The sequence continues at coordinate 28,634,429 of NC_046163.1, forward strand.
TGATGGTTTTCCATATATTAAACCATCCCTGCATGCCTGGGATGAAGCCTACTTGATCAATGATTGTTTTGATGTTCTCTTGGATTTGGTTTGCCAGAATTTTGTTGAGTATTTTTGCGTTGATATCAAAAGGGAAATTGGTTTGAAGTTCTCTTTCTTTGTTGAGTCTTTTGTGGTTTAGGTATAAGAGTAATTGTGGCTTCATAGAAGGAATTCGGTAGCACTCCATCTGTTTCAATTTTGTGGAATAGTTTGGATAATATTGGTATGAGGTCTTCTATCAAGGTGTAATAGAATTCTGCACTAAACCCGACTGGACCTGGACTCTTTTTTGTTGGGAGACCTTTAATGACTGCTTCTATTTTGTTAGGAGTTATGGGGTTGTTTAAATGGTTTATCTGTTCCTGATTTAACTTCGGTATCTGGTATCTGTCTAGGAAATTGTCCATTTCCTGCAGATTTTCAAGTTTTGTTGAATATAGGCTTTTATAGTAAGATCTGATGATTTTTTGAATTTCCTCTGAATCTGTAGTTATGTCTCCCTTTTCATTTCTGATTTTGTTAATTTGGACACGCTCTCTGTGTCCTCTCGTTAGTCTGGCTAAGGGTTTATCTATCTTGTTGATTTTCTCAAAGAACCAACTTTTGGTTCTGTTGGTTCTTTCTATGGTCCTTTTTGTTTCTACTTGGTTGATTTCAGCTCATGGGCTTTCTCATAGACTGCAGTATACATGGCCAGTCCTTTGCTGGAAATAAGAGATTCTATAGAGGCTAGAGAAACAGCTCAGTCCATAAATCACTTGCTATATAAGAATAACGACCTGAATTCTGTTCCTAGAACTCTTACATAAAATTCAGGCATGATGATATGTGCTTATATTCCCAGGGCTGGGAGTGAGGGGGATAACGAATCCCAGGACCTCCAATACCAGCCATCTTACCAGAATTAGCAAGCTTTAGGTTACCCTTTCTCAAAAACCAAGTGAGTAGTGCTTTCAGAATAACACTTGAAGGTGACCTCTAGTCTTGTTTTCCTCCTCCTCTGTTTTACACATACACACACACACACACACACACACACACACACACACACACACAGAGAGAGAGAGAGAGAGAGAGAGAGAGAGAGAGATTCTGCCATATAAAGCCAGAGTTTATAAATCTATGGTTGTTATGCGAAGACACAGGAAACTAAGGAGATGTGTCATTTAGTACTTATGGAATGGCTTAGTTTTAATATGGAGTCACATGATCTAAACAGACAGGAGTTGTTTAGATCAGGATTTGACTCAATGCCATGTTTGACTTGGTTCTATCAAATCTATCCATTTCACTCCTATCCTCAAATCTCTCATACCATCTTTTAATTTATTTCCAATTATACTCTAATCAGCCAAGAAGCAGGCTTCCTCTCTGATTTAGCATACAGCTGATTTACTAGACAGATGTAGTAAAGAGTGCTGTTTAAACTAGGTAATCCTTAGCCAAGAGGTTCTGTCAGCTAGAGACAATTGCTTGTCATAAGCAATGCTGTAACAGTCTAGAGACATTTCTTCTTTTCATATACAGAAACACATTAAGCAATACTAGTAGATAGAGACAAGGGATTCTGTTCAAAAATCTTAACATGAAGGTTTGGGAGATGTCTTAGCAGGATAATGTGCATGTTGCACAAGCAGGAGGATATGAATTGGAATCTGGCATCCTTGTAAAAGTTGGTATTGTAGTACAGATCTGTAATCTGAGCACTGGAAAAATCCCAGGGCCTGGTGGACAAACAAGCAAGCCAAACTGGTGAGCTCTAGGTTAATTGAGAGACTTCTCAAAAAAGTGGTCATTGGTAGAGGAAGATACCAACATTGACCTCTGACTTCTACATGTATATGCGTGAACAAATGTAACACACACATACACACACACACACACACACACATGCACACACACACATACACACAGACAACTGAAATATCTTGCAATCCCTAAGATGCCCCACACACAGCAACGAAAATATCACACCCAACATATTAGAAGTTCTGAGGTTGAGCAGCCCATTACTCCAATTTTTCTATAAACCTGAAATGCCTTCAGCACTAAGCTCAAAGTTTTGGCTTCCTTTTGTCATGGAAACAACTAATAATGACAAACCAAGATGCTCTAATGAGATACAGACATGTCCAGATTTCCACAGAAAATAATTTATGCCCATTTTACATGCTTTTTAAATTTACATAGTTATACATATTCGTAGGCATCAAATATTCTGTGAGAAACACCTCTCAAAACTGCACCTGCTCACTGTTTTAATGATACAATTAAGAAGCCCATGGAGAGTTGTCCACAATGATGCTACAAATGAGATAACAGTTACAGCTTGCTAACCATTGCTGATCATTTTTACCCTGGAGAATACAATAACAAGTGACTGGATTAGCAAGGTGCATGTGTAAATTATTTTGCAGGGCCTTTCAAATGTTCAGAAAAACCAAGATCCCAGCATTCAGGAGGCAAAGACAAGCAGATCTCTGTGAATGCAAGGCCAGTCCAGTCTACAAATCCAGTTCTAGGATATCCAGAGATACACAGTAAGGCATTGCCTCAGAAAACCAACAAATAAAATATATTACAGGAAATAATTACATAGATTTAATTAATGGATAATGAATGTTCTCTTTGTCTTTGAACATATTCATTGGAGCTATTTTGAAATCCTTGTTTTGTGCTTCAGCTATATTACAATCTATTATAGCAAAGTTATTGGGTTCTAGGGAAGACATATTATCCTGGCTGTTGATGATTTTATGCTGGTGTCTAGGCATCTGTTTTTGGAATGGTTTTAATTTTAGGTGTTGAATCTGGTTTATTCTCTTGGGTCGTTGTTCTGTTCTTTGATTCTGTTGCCTTCTCTGGTTCTTAGGAGAGTATCATGACTATGAATTGCCCAGAGAGCACTTCTGAGTGTCCACAGGGTGTGGCCACTGGGAGTCCTGGGTTGAATGTGTTTCTAGGTATTGGGGGCTAACACTAAATGATTAGGGCTGGCCTGGAGATGAAGAGATTGAGGGAATCCATGGAAGGCAAGAAAGCTAAGCCTGTCCTGAGGACTTGTGGAGTGCCGAGGGAATAAAGGAAGAGAAGAAAGACAGGCCCCTGCAGGGGCCTACTAAAGTGGAGAAAAAGAAACGGGAATTGGAAATGAAAAACAAGAAAGATAGTGAAGATCGCTGACCTGATTGCCAGGTTGGCGTGGCCTGTAGGTACCCATGTAGAGAGTGCCTCCAAGTGTTATCTGAAAACATAGCAAAGTTATCCGTAATCTGGGGTTGTCTTAATTAGGGTTTCCATTTCTGTGAAGAGGCACAATGACCAAGGCAACTCTTACAAAGAAAACACTTACTTGGGGGTGTCTTAAAGTTTTAGAGGGTTAGTATATTTTTAGTATGGTAGGAAGCATGATGGTATCTAAGCACACAAGATGCTGAAGAAAAAGTTGAGAGTTCTACATCTTGATCCAAAGGTGAAATACGGGGACTAGACTCCATACTCGTTGGAGTTTGAGCATAAGATACCTCAAAGCCCAACCCCCACAGTGACACACTTTCTCCAACAAGATCACACCTACTCCAACAAGGCCATACATCCTAATAATGCCAATCCCCATGGGAAAAGAATTAGTCTATGGAAGGCATACCTATTCAAAGCACCTCATAGGGAAAACTATTTTTACATGAATGCTCTGGCCAGTATTAGTATTCTTATACCTTCTTCACGATGACTGTTTACATTAGAAAGGTAAAGGAAAATAAATGCATCAATTGGGAAATCCTACTCCTATGTGTCTGCTGGTCCTGGGACTATAAACATTAGAAACAAACTCTACCACTGTTTTCTTAGTGCTTTCACATGACCTCAAATATAAAAAGCACACAAACATAATCTCACATCCAAATATGAATATAACAGGAAGCAATAATCACTATTCGTTAATATCTCTCAACACCAAAAGCCTCAACTCCAGCCAAAAAAAGACATAGATTAACAAACTGGATATGGAATGAGGACCCTGCATTCTGCTGCCTACAGGAAACACAACTAAGAGACAAAGACAGACACTACCTCAGAGTGAAAGGCTGGAAAACAACTTTCCAAGCAAATGGTCAGAAGAAGTAAGCTGGAATAGCCATTCTAATATCGAATAAAATCAATTTTCAACTAAAAGTTATCAAAAATGATAAGGAAGGACACTTCATATTCATCAAAGGAAAAATCCACCAAGATGAACTCTCAATCCTACATAACTATGCTCCAAATACAAAGGCACCTACATACATGAAAGAAACCTTACTAAAGCTCAAAGCACACATTGCACCTCACACAATAATAGTAGGAGATTTCAACACCCCACTCTCATCAATGGACAGATCATGGAAACAGAAATTAAACAGAGACGTAGACAGACTAAGAGAAGTCATGAGCGAAATGGACTTAACAGATATTTATGGAACATTCTATCCTAAAGCAAAAGGATATACATTCTTCTCAGCACCTCATGGTACTTTCGCCAAAAATGGCCATACATTTGGTCAAAAAAACAAGCCTCAACAGATATAGAAAGATAGAAATAATCCCATGAGTCCCATCTGACCACCACAGGCTAAATCTGGTCTTCAATAACAATAAGGGAAGAATGCCCATATATACATGGAAGTTGAACAATCCTCTACTCAATGATAACCTGGTGAAGGAAAAAATAAAGAAAGAAATTAAAGACTTCTTATAATTTAATGAAAATGAAGCTACAACATACCCAAACTTTTGGGAAACAATGAAAGCTGTGCTAAGAGGAAAACTCATAGCTCTGAGTGCCTGCAGAAAGAAACAGGAGAGAGCATATGTCAGCAGCTTGACAGCACACCTAAAAGCTCTAGGACAAAAAAGAAGCAAATGCACCCAGGAGTAATAGAAGGCAGGAAATAATCAAAATCAGAGCTGAAATCAACCAATTAGAAACAAAAAGGACCATAGAAAGAATCAACAGAACCAAAAGATGGTTCTTTGAGAAAATCAACAAGATAGATAAACCCTTAATGAGAGGACACAGAGACTGTGTCCAAATTAACAAAATCAGAAATGAAAAGGGAGACATAACTACAGAATCAGAGGAAATTCAAAAAATCATGAGATCCTACTACAAAAGCCTATATTCAACAAAACTTGAAAATCTGCAGGAAATGGACAATTTCCTAGACAGATACCAGATACCGAAGTTAAATCAGGAACAGATAAACCATTTAAACAACCCCATAACTCCTAACGAAATAGAAGCAGTCATTAAAGGTCTCCCAACCAAAAAGAGCCCAGGTTCAGACGGGTTTAGTGCAGAATTCTATCAGACCTTCATAGAAGACCTCATACCAATATTATCCAAACTACTCCACAAAATTGAAAGAGATGGAGCACTACTGAATTCCTTCTATGAAGCCACAATTACTCTTATACCCAAACCACACAAAAACCAACAAAGAAAGAGAACTTCAGACCAATTTCTCTTATGAATATCGACTCAAAAATACTCAACAAAATTCTGGCAAAATGAATCCAAGAGGACATCAAAAAAATCATCCACCATGATCAAGTAGGCTTCATCCCAGGCATGCAGGGATGGTTTAATATAAGGAAAACCATCAACGTGATGCATTATATAACAAACTGTAAGAACGAAAGCACATGATCATTTCATTAGATGCTGAGAAAGCATTTGACAAAATTCAACACCCCTTCATGATAAAAGTCTTGGAAAGAATAGGAATCCAAGGCCCATACCTAAACATAGTAAAAGCCATATTCAGCAAACCAGTAGCTAACATTAAACTAAATGGAGAGAAACTTGAAGCAATCCTACTAAAATCAGGGACTAGACAAGGCTGCCCACTCTCTCCCTACTTATTCAATATAGTTCTTGAAGTTCTAGCCAGAGCAATCAGACTACAAAAGGAGATCAAGGGGATACAGATTGGAAAAAAAGAAGTCAAAATATCACTATTGGAGATGATATGATAGTATATTTAAGTGATCCCAAAAGTTCCACCAGAGAGCTACTAAAGCTGATAAACACCTTCAGCAACATGGCTGGGTATAAAATTAACTCAAATAAATCAGTAGCTTTCCTCTACACAAAAGAGAATCAAGCTGAGAAAGAAATTAGGGAAACAACACCCTTCATAATAGACCCAAATAATATGCAAGTACCTTGGTGTGACTTTAACTAAACAAGTGAAAGATCTCTATGATAATAACTTCAAGCCTCTGAAGAAAGAAATTGAAGAAGACCTCAGAAGATGGAGAGATCTCCCATGCTCATGGATTGGCAGGATTAATATAGTAAAAATGGCCATTTTACCAAAAGCGATCTACAGATTCAATGCAATCCCCATCAAAATACCAATCCAATTCTTCAAAGAGTTAGACAGAACAATTTACAAATTCATCTGGAATAACAAAAAACCCAGGATAGCTAAAACTCATTACAGAAGTTCACAGAGACATATTTCTTTAATTATTATAAAGCCAGTCAGGTAGATGATGATGATTAATTATTATACCATCCAGTCTTACAAATATGGAAAGGACTGATGGATCCACTCAATGGGGAGGACTATCTGGCAATAGGCTTCTTAACTTTAGTGTAGTGAAGGCCATGGTCAGAAAGGCTTTTGCAGAGTATCAATATGTATACTAGCCTTCCTTACTCAACCCTTCTCCTGCCCAGCTCACTTGACCCTTGAGGTTTTAACTGTGTCATGCCATATTAATGTTCACAGTGTCTATGTAAATGGCTAGAGAGTTTACCAGTCTGAGTAGGATTCTCCATAGACTACTAAAATAGACATTTGAAAAGATACTGGGTTCAGAAAGTAGAAATATAAAGGAATTTGGACTGTATCATCTGTGATACTACAAGTATGTTTCTTTGGCATATTTAGGATTGATGATTCAAAAGAGGTATGGACATCCACAGATTGGGGATGATTCTAAAAGTTGTGCTTTTGTAAAAAGAAATGTGCATCTATCTTTACATTAGTAAAAGAAACAGTTGGTGTAGATATGAGCTTTTCTTCTCTCCTTTCCTCATTTCCTGCCAAGATAACTTCCCAAGGAAGAAGAGAGGAGGAGTCTGACATCTATTCAGACGAAGACAGCCACAGGCAGATGCTACCTAGAAGGCTGTTCATTTTTATCAGTCAACTCTTTCTCAGAGTGTATATTCTTTCCAAGCTTTCCATAGGTGTGTTACTCTCCTTCATCCCAGAAGACCAAGGTCTACATGATAGTCAACTTGAGCTGGGTTTATGGCTCAGTACAGAGCTCTTCCCTGGGAAATTGAGGTCCCAAATGTGGCTCTGAGTACCAGAAGAAAAGGTAGAACAATTATTTTGACCCTTGAGAATTTAGTACTTGCATGCCTTAGAGACGTAATATAATTGGTATACTCTTACTGTTTTCTGTCTATTGTACATTTATTTCATAGATGAAAATGACCAAATAATCAGAGGGAAATGAATAAACTGAAAAATTTCCATACCACAAAGTAACTGGGAGTCACTCCACGGTTTTGAATAAAAATATTCATACATACATATGGGACATTAAACTGGAAGAAGTATTTTGGTCATGTCAAATTCATTATTACTTGTGGTGGTAGAATTATACCTTAAATCATATACCATAATATTTTGAATTTTCTGGATTGTTTACTATATCTATATCCAGTTTTATAAGACACATTTAAATTAACTTTGGTTGAATGCTATGGGAGTTTGTTTGATTAACTTGATTCTTCTCTTATACATTTTTATATTCATAAATGTGCTTAATAAAGAAAATGACTCAATGGATTATAAGTTACTAATGGTATAGCAATACATTCTGACCTGAATGTACTCTGTTGTAGTAATTTGAATGAGAATGTCCCCCATATGCTCATTGTTTCAATACTTGGACTTTAGTTGGTAGAACTGTTTAGGAAGTATTAGGAGGTGTGGCCTTGTTAAAGTCTATATGTCACAGGGAAAGTTTTGAGATTTCAAAAGACTGGTCCTATTTCATCATTTCAAGCTATTTCTCTTTACCTCTTGCTTGTGGTTCGAGAAGCTAGCTCTTGGATAGTCATGCTTTTGCTCTGCCATCACAGGCTCTTACCTGATGAAATGTTAAGTACAATTAAATGCTTTCTTTTATAAGTTGCCTTAGTCATGGTATTTTGTCTCTGCAATAAAATCTTAACTAATACAGCTGTATACAGTGAACAACACAAAACACTTTCTGAAGACTTGAGTGATCTTCCTGGCAAGTGACCACTTAAAATCCTAATTAAAAGTCAAGACCTATTGATCAAAAACATCAATTGTTATGATAAATTTAACTTGTAATGATTTGTGTGTTGCTGAAGCAGGATGTAAATATAGGAAAAGATTGAAGGGGTATAAGAAAGAGAAAGAGTCCTTCCTTGCCATCATCCTTCTGAGGCCTAACTTAATTTTTATGTCCCCAGTAATTTTCTTAGTATGTCAAGTGTTTCAGCATAGTTGACAGGAGATTGGCCTATATGGAAACTGTACACCAAAATTACACTTTTTCCTGAAATGAAGATTATGCTATTAAGATGACCAGTGAACCATACTTATAATATTATCTAAACATCTATTTTAGTAGCTCTGTGTGGTCTCTGCTTAGTAAACTTACATTGAATATATATATCTTAATCAGGTTTCTTCCTGATATTAAGGGTTGACAAATGCTTTCATAAATAATCTTATAATTTAATTCATAAAAATTTGTTTCAAAAGGAAGCGAGTAACCAAGATATTTTTGTTTAGCTCCCTCAAATTTAGTTAAAGATTAACTACATCAAATAATGAAGCCTACAGTTGATTCCTTCCCTTATGAAAAGCTCACTGATTTTGCTTCACTTTGACTGCTAAATTTGAACAAAGGTCCCTGTGGCTCTGAGACAAAATCCCTCCATTTTTCCACCCACAAGCAACTGTGTTCTCCAATGTGAGTGACATTGCTTCACACTAGTGAATTCCTGTCTTCAAAGAGAGACCAAAGCAAAACAAAACAGACACGGCAGTGGGCAAATGAGTCACCACACTTGGGAAACGGAGGCAGGATCACCACGTGTTTGGGACTAAACCCAGTCACACAGTGTATACTAGAATATCTAGAAATACAAAGCAAGTTCAAGACCAGTCTGGGATATAGAGAAAGTTTAAAACTAGCTTGGACTATTTAGTGTGTTAGTTAGGGTTTTATTGCTGTGAAGAAGTGCCATGACAACAGCAACTCTTAGAAACATGGCATTGGCTTATGGTTACAGAGTTGAGTCTATTACTGTCATAGCATGAAACATGACAGAGTGCAGGCTGGCATGATATTGGAGAAGGAGCTGAGAGTTCTACAACCTTGATCCACAGGGAGCAGAAGGAGACTGTGAGTAGCTTGAGCACAGGAGACCTCAAAGGCCTCACACAGAGTGACACCTTCATCCAATGAGGCCATACTTCCTAATAGTGCCACTCAGTATGAGCCAAGCATTTAGCCACTTGAGTCTATGTGGGCCATGCCTACTTATACCAGCGCACTTAGCAAGGCATTATTTTTTGCTGTTTTTTTCCTCAGCATTGGAGATAGAACTCAGAACCTCACACAATCTAGGCATCCCTTCCATCAGTGAGTTATGAACTCAGCACACAGGCTCCATATTGAAGAAACAAACAAAACAACCAAACAACCAAACCTAAATATTGAACAAGACAAATAGAACATATTTCAATATCACAGCTGCAGTTTATCTGAGTGGAAGTATCCAATGAGAAGAGAAAGATAGAGAAGGTAGATGAGGAACACAAGAGGGTGGGAATGTCTTTTTGAATTTATGGATTACTTCCATGTTGCTACTTCATGTACGATACTTTAAAGGTGCCTTAGGTAATGTTTTAGATGTTTATTGGTATAACACGTTATTTCCTATTCACTTTTATTGCATAACAGAAAATAATTCTAAACTATCAACATTCATTCAAAATGTGATTATGGGACCAAAAGTTGTCTTGGCCTCAAGGGTCCCATATCTGACTTACTGAAGATTGGGTAGTAGGCAGAGCTTGAAACCTCACAGTGGGTTAGGTTCTGGTGGTCTTAGGTCACAAAGGCTGTTGCTAAGAGCCAGACAGAGAAGACTCAGCTGCTACTCTGGAATCTGTGCTCTGTAGGGGAGTATAATCAGACTGTCATGGCAGGATACCAGCTCTGGTCCCCCTGGAACCCCCTAGATGAGAGTTTGCAATGGCTTCGCCACACAACACCTACTTTTCCTTCCAAACACCCTTTTGGGTTCTCGCCTTTTTTCCCACAGAGCCCCTGTGATGTGGAAGTTCAACAGTGCTTTCAGGAAGTAGCTGTGGTCTCTGTGATGCCCAGGATGATAGCCGCAAGGAGCTCAGAGTTACCTGGCCAACCATCTGAGCCACAGAAAGGAACATCAGCCAAGAAGAAACCAACGATTAGGAGGCCCCAGCCCATCAGACTCCTTGGAGTGGATTCAGTTTTTGGCAGGGTTATTACAGTCCAGCCACCCAAGTGGACTGGGACCTTCAAAATTTCTAAAACATCAGCCTTCACCAAAATTATCAGCAAAGAACAACAGTGGCCCACTGGACTCAAGGAGCCCCAGATTGAGATGACACTGGCCATGTGCAAACAGATGCTACGCTCCATTCTTCTGCTGTATGCAATATACAAAAAGTGCACCTTTGCCCTGCAACACTCCCAGTAAAGGGTTTCCAGCTGATCTCAGTACTTCACACTATACTCTATGGTATGTACTGGATCTTACAAAAACCTATCTATATACGTCAAACTGTTACCTCCCTTATGATGGTTTCCCTTCTTTCAAGCTGTAATAGCCTAGAAGTTCCTCTCCTTCTTTTCTCTGCACAAGCAGTACCAAAGAGACTGAGCAAGGAAGAACATTTCAGCAGGAAAGCTGAATGGACATTGACAAGTTAAAATACCATCTATCAACATGTTCATGTCAATATGGAAAAGTTAGACAAACCACACATGCCAGCCGGTCCAGTGTAACACAGTAAAGCCCCAAAGATAATCGAAGTGCTCAGGGGAGAAGAGGAACTTTATATATATTAAAACAGACATGTATGGATTTTTCTGAGTACCAGAAGATTAAGCAATCCAAAGTCAAAATCTTAGCCTTGGTTAAGGACCAACTTGAGAACAGCTGTCCTTCAGCAAACAGATTACGACCACAGCAACCTAACCATAGGACTCTAATATTAATGTGGGTAAAAATGATAAAAATGATAAAAAAATTAATCCTTACATCCTGACAAGGATGAAATTGATAGCAGCTGTGAGAGTTGACTTTTTTGGGAAGACAGGAGAATCCCCATTTTAGCTCCCGGTGTTTTAATTCCAATAAACCATCATTGTTGAATTAAAGGCGAGTTTAAAATTTCTTATTTCAGACTGTAACTTAATCCTAAAATGAGAATTCTTATACAATGAACCAAACAAGAAACAAAGAAACAATGAATGAGTGAATGAATGAATGAATGAATGAATGAATGAAAAAGAAAGTGTTAGTTTCAATGTATTGTTGCTGGATTATGTTGAAATTGTGAGTTCATAAATTTTCCTGCATATGGCCCATAATCTCTGATTGGAGAGCTCATAGCCTCCAAAATTCAAATATGCATACATAGTCTGTAATAAGTATAGAATCCAGGAAAGTCAAATTGGACCTTAGCCAGGATAAAGGTGTTGGGGAGCAAAGGACAGGGGAAGAGTAAAGTGTAAATAATCTGATCACAGAAATGGGAAAGGGGGATTCCTTAGGGAATGGGAGTGAGGCAAATATAGAAGAAAGTTGAAAGAGAGAAAAGAAGATGGTAGGATAGAGTGCTATGTTAGAGAAAATGGGACGGGGCTTCATATAAAGAGGGAGGGAGGTAAATAAAGAAGAAGGGAGGAGGGTAAAGGGAAATAGAATACAAGTGATCTGGTCAAGTGCAGGCTTGTTAGGAAAGGGGACAAATACAGGAAGAGAAAAGGAGGTAAATAATATAGATGACTGAAAAAAAGAAGAAATCATACTGTGAACTACCTATAAATCCCTATAACACATGTACTTATGTTTATAATTATACACACATAGTTTTAATGAACTGCTCTCATTGGAACTGATGGTGCTTCCACAAAGCGTCAAAGACCACCTAACAAATCCCCCAATACCAGATATGGGAAGCCCTCTGAGTTCTTAAATAGGCCTGCCTAAGAGACTCAACAAAATATAGCATATTGCTGTTGTCCTGAGTTAATTCTCAGATAGAGAAGGTAAGTCTCTATTGCTAAAGACTCCAGGAACTTGAGAAACTGGCTTCAGAGTCCCCTTAGGTAGAACTGACCAGAATTGACTCTTGCAGAGAAATAGCTTTTATGGTTCCAGAAATACAAGCTTCCAAAGAAGAGAGGCAACAAACAGTCCTATCCAGCTACAACACCTAGGAATCAAGTCACAGGTGCCTTCACCCACAATGGGCTCAAACCTCTCACATCAATACCTAATCAAAAAGTGCCCTAAGGCTTGACTACAGCCAAATCTTAGGGGATATTTTTCTCCCTCTTCTCTAATGATTTTGGATTGTTTGGTTGACGTAATAGTCAGACATCTTGCTCACCTGACACACAAACACGTCACTTCTCAGAACCTTTCGTTTCTCATTTATTCCCAAGATGACATGTTAATTTTCATATCACAATATAAACTATAAAATTTAAAAGCCCCCACGTCCTTACACATTCAAGCACATTAAAACTCCAGTCTCTTTAAAATATCTTCTAATCTCCCCCTTTACAAAACAATCCCACGATCTCCTTTAAAAGTGCAAAGTCATTCCTCTATAGGAAACTGTAATAATCAAAATTAAATGAAAAACTTCTCATCTCAAGAGGCAAGAACCAGGGCACACTCATAATCTGAACAAGGCCATATCAAACTCCAGTCATAAAGATAACTCAGTGTTCAGTGTCTGGGATTCATTCATGAACTTGTGGGTTACTCTAAAGGGTTTAGGTCACTGCTCTGGCTCTGCCTTCGGCAGGACACACAGCTTGTCTTCTAAGCTCTGGCAGGCTCCACTCCACTACTGCTGCTCTTCTTGGAGGTTACCCCATGGAACTGACATCTCCAAAGTGCTAGTGTCTTCAGCTGCAACTGGGCTTCATGGTGTACACAACTAGGCTCACTTCATGGCATCAAAGCTTAAGTTTTCTGCATGACGCCCAGGTCCTAGGCTGTCAACTGCTACTGAGGCTGCATCTTCACCAATGTCCTCCCCTGCCCTCTCACAGTAACAAGCCTCAGTTGCTCTCCACAATGCTTTCAAAACCAGTACCACCTAGATGACTCTTAAACTGCCAAGTTCATCTACCAGAACAGGGTAAAACCTTGGTCATGTCTGGAACACAGCTTCTGTGTGCTGACTCACTAAAAACACTTTTCAGAAGATTTCACCTCAGTGATGCTGGCCTCTTCCTAAACACTAATTTCTCAGCTTGACACAAGCAGCATTCAGAATCCCAGAAGAGCAAAGGTTTAACATCAGCCGTTCTAGTGTATTCTTAATCACAGTTGATTCTTCAGGCCCAGCTAAAGAGAACCACAGAATCTTAAGTCAAAACAACAAATAGCCTGATAAAGTCTATAAATTTCCCTTTGTAATTTCCAGAGCCTTTAACATTCTTATCTTCCAATTTTTTTTTTTTTTTGGTTTTACAGAACAGCTCACCAAGATTAGAACATTCTACGGCTTTTATATCACAAAGTTCCAAAGCCTTTCCACAGTCCTCCTGCAAACAACATGGTTATATCTGTCACTCTAGGTATCAATTTCTGTCCTGGTTAAGGTTCCTAAGTCTGTGATGTAACACCAAGACCAAGCAACAAGTCGGGGAGGAAAAGGCTTATTTGTATTATCCTCTACATCACACTATTCATCCCTGAAGCACAACAGGACAGGAAGTCAAACAGAGCAGGAACCTGGTGGCAAGAGCTGATGCAGAAGGCATATAGGAGTTCTGCCTGTTTTCTTTATTTCTTTCTTATTAATTTGATATTTTCTTTATTTACATTTCAAATGTAAAGCCCTTCCTGGTATGCCTTCTGTTAACTCCCTATTTCATGCCCACTCCCCCTGCTCCTATGAGGGTGCTACACCACCAACCCATCCACTACCTACCACCTCCCCGCCTTCGCATTCCCCTTCACTGGTGCATCAAGCCTTCAAAGGACCAAGAGCCTCTCTTCCTATTGATGCCCTAAAAGTCCATCATCTGCTATACATGTGGCTGGAGCCATGGGTTGCTCCTTGTGTATTCTTTGGTTGGTATTTTAGTCCCTGTGAGCTGTGGAGTGTTTGGTTGGTTGATATTGTTCTTCCTATGGGGTTGCAAACCCATTCGGCTACTTCAGTCCTTTCTCAAATTCCTCCATTGGTGACCCTCTTCTCAGTCCAGTGGTTGTCTGTGAGCCTCAGCCTCTGTATTTTCAGGTTCTGTCTGTGTCACTCAGGATACTGCTATATCAGGCTCTTGTCAGCATGCAATTCTTGGTATGGACAATAGTGTCTGGGTTTGGTGGTTGTATGTGGGATGGATTCCCAGGTATGGCAGTCTCTGGATAGACTTTCCTTCAGTCTCTGCTCAATATTTGTCTCTGTATTTTCTACTGTGAGTATTTTGGTACCTCTTTCCAGAAGGACTGACTCATCCACACTTTGGTCTTCCTTCCTTTTGAGTTTCATGTGGTCTGTAAATTTTATCTTGGGTATTCCGAGCTTTTGGTCTAATATACACTTATCAGTGAGTATATATCATGTGTGTCCTTTTGTGATTGGGTTACCTCACTCAGCACGACATTTTCTTGTTCCCTCCATTTGTCTTAGAGTCATTGTTTTTAATAGCTGAGTAGTACTCCATTGTGTAAATGTACCACATTGACTGTATGCATTCCTCTCTTGAAGGACATTTAGGTTATTTCCAGCTTCTGGCTATTACAAATAAGCATGCCATGGACATAGTGCAGTACGTGTCCTCGATGTATGTTGGATCAACCTTTGGGTTTATGCACACGAGTGGTATAGCAGGTAGTGCAATGTCTAATTTTCTGAGGAACCTCCAGACTGATTCCCAGAGTGGTTGTACCAGCTTGAAATCCCAGAAACCATGGAGGAACATCCTACTTTCTCCACATCATCCCAGCATCTGCTGTTACCTGAGTTTTTGACCTTAGCCATTCTGAATAGTGTGAGGTGGAAATTTAGGTGGTTTTGATTTACATTTCCCTGATGACTAAGGATGTTGAGCATTTCTCTAGGTTCTTCTCAGCCACTTATTATTTCTCAGTTCAGAATTCTTTGCTTAGATCTGTACCCCACTTTTAATAGGATTATTTGGTTCTCTGGAGTATAACTTCTTGAGTTCTTTGTATATATTAGCTATTAGCCCTCTATTGGGCATAGGATTGGTAAAGAACTCTTCTCAGTCTGTTGGTTGACATTTGTCCTATTGATAGTGTCTTTGCCTTAGAGAAGGTTTTCACTTTTATGAATTCCTATTTGTATACTTGATCTTAGAGCATAGGCCATTGGTGTTCTGTTCAGGAAATTTTCCATTGTGCCCATGTGTTCAGGCTCTTCCCCACTTTCTCTTCTATTAGATTCAGTGTATCTGGTTTTATGAGGAGGTCCTTGATCCACTTGGACTTGGACTTTGTACAGGGCAATAAGAATGAATCAATTTGCTTTTTTCTACATGCTGACCACAAGTTAGACCAGCCCCATTTGTTGAAAATGCTGTCTTTTATCCCCTGGATGCTTTTAGCTCCTTTGTAAAAACTTAAGTGACCATAGAATGTGGGTTCATTTCTGAGTCTTCAATTCTATTTCATTGATCTACCTTCCTGTCTCTGTACGAATACCATACAGTTTTTATCTCTATTGCTCTCTAATAATGCTTGACATCAGGGATGGTGATTCCCCCAGAAGTTCTTTTATTGCTGAGAATAGTTTTCACTATCCTGGGTTTTTTGAAATTCCAAATAAAATTGCAAATTGCTCTTTCTAACTCTATGAAGAATTGAGTTGGGATTTTGATGGGGATCCTTGGAACCTGCTTTTGGAAAGATGGTAATTTTTATTATATTAATCCTGCCAATCCATGAGCAGGGGAAGTCTTTCTATCTTCTGAGATATTCAATTTCTTTCTCAGAGACTTGAAGTTCTTGTCATACAGATCTTTCACTTGCTTGGTTAGAGTCACACCAAGGTATATTATAGTGTTTGTGACTATTGTGAAAGATGTCACTTCCTTAATTACATTCTCAGCCTGTGTAACTTTTGATTAGAGGAAGGCTACAGATTTGAGTTAACTTTATATAGAGTCATTTTGCTGATGTTTTCTTTTTAGAGTTTAAGAGTTCTCTGGTGGAGATTTTTGGGTCACATAAGTATATTCTCTTATCATCTGCAAATAGTGATATTTTGACTTTTTCCTTTCCTACTTTCATCCACTTTACCCTCCTTTTGTTGAAATTTCTCTGGCTAGGACTTGAGTACTATATTGAATATGTAGGTTGGATTGGGCAGTTTGTCTAGTCCCTTATTTTAATAGGATTGCTCGAGTGCCTATGCTTATCTTGATGTGGCTACTGGTTTGCTGTATATTGCTTTCACCCTGTTTAGACATGCGACTATAATTCTAAACCTTTCCAAGACTTACCATGAAGGGGTCTTGAATTTTCTCAAATGCTTTCTCACCATCTAGTGAGGTGAATCATGTTGGTTTTTTTTCCTTGAGTTTTTTTATATAGTGTATTATGTGGATGGATTCCATTTCCTCATATTGAACCATCCCTGCATCCCCGGATGAAGCCTAATTGATCATGATGGATGATGATTTTGATGTGTTCTTTCACACAGTTTGCTAGAATTTTTTCTTTTTTTCTTTTATCTATATTAACTTGAATATTTCTTTTTACATTTCGATTGTTATTCCCCTTCTCAGTCTCCGGGCCAACATCCCCCTAACCCCTCCCCCTCCCCTTCTATATTGGCTTCCCCTCCCCATCCTTTCCCAATTATCAACCTCCCCCCAACAATCCCGTTTATTGGGGTTTCAGTCTTGGCAGGACCAAGGTGCTCTTATTAGGCTATTCATTGCTACCTATGAGGTTGGAGCCCAGGGTCAGTCCATGTATAGTCTTTGTGAGGGGCTTAGTCCCTGAAGCTCTGGTAGGTTGGAATTGTTGTTCAAATGGGGTCTCGAGTACCTTCAAGCTCTTGCAGTCCTTTCTCTGATTCCTTCAACGAAGGTCCCGTTCTCAGATCAGTGGTTTGCTGCTGGCATTCGCCTATGTATTGGCTGTATTTTGGGTTTGTCTGTCAGGAGAGATCTACATCTGGTTCCTGTCGGCCTGCACTGCTTTGATTCATCCACCTTATCTAGTTTGGTGGCTGTATATGTATGGGCCACATGTGGGGCAGGCTCAGAATGGGTTTTACTTCTGCCTCTGTTCTACAGTTTGCCTCCGTGTTCCCTGCCAAGGGTATTCTTGTTCCCCTTTTAAAGAAAGAGTGAAGCATCCACATTTTGGTCATCGTTCTTGAGTTTCATGGGTTCTGTGCATAGGGTAATTCAAGCATTTGGGCTAATAGCCACTTATCAATGAGTTCATACCATGTGTGTTTTTCTGTGATTGGGTTACCTCACACAGGATGATATTTTCCAGTTCCATCCGTTTGCCTATGAATTTAATAAGGTCAATGCTTTTGATAGCTGTGTAATATTCCATTTTGTAGATGTACCAGATTTTCTGTATCCATTCCTCTGTTGAAGGGCAGCTTCTGGCTATTATAAATAAAGCTGCTATGAACAAGAGAGGTATAGCTGGGTCCTCAGGTAGTTCAATGTCCAATTTTCTGAGGATCCTCCAGACTGATTTCCAGAATGGTTGTACCAGTCTGCAATCCCACCAACAATGGAGGAGTGTTCCTCTTTCTGCACATCCTAGCCAGCATTTGCTGTCACCTGAGTTTTTGATCTTAGCCATTCTCACTGGTGTGAGGTGGAATCTCAGGGTTGTTTTGATTTGCATTTCCCTTATGACTAAAGATGTTGAGCATTTCTTTTGGTGTTTCTCAGCCATTCGGCATTCCTCAGCTGTGAATTCCTTGTTTAGCTCTGAACCCCATTTTTTATTAGGGTTTTTTGTCTCCCTGCGATCTAACTTCGTGAGTTCTTTGTATATTTTGGATATAAGCCCTATATCTGTTGTAGGATTGATAAAGATCTTTTCCCAATCTGTTGGTTGTCATTTTGTCCTAACAACAGTGTCCTTTGCCTTACAGAAGCTTTGCAGTTTTATGAGATCCCATTTGTCGATTCTTGATCTTAGAGCATAAGCCACTGGTGCTTTGTTCAGGAAATTTTCTCCAATGCCCATGTGTTCGAGATGCTTTCCCACTTTTTCATCTATTAGTTTGAGTGTATCTGGTTTGATGTGGAAGTCTTTTATCCACTTGGACTTAAGCTTTGTACAGGGTGATAAACATAGATCGATATGCATTCTTCTACATACTGACCTCCAGTTGAACCAGCACCATTTGCTGACAAGGCTATCTTTTTTCCATTGTATGGTTTTGGCTCTTTTGTTAAAAATCAAGTGCCCATAGGTGTGTGGGTTCATTTCTGGGTCTTCAATTCTATTCCACTGGTCTATCTGTCTGTCTCTCTACCAATACCATGCAGTTTTTATCACTATTGCTCTGTAATACTGATTGAGTTCTGGAATTGTCATTCCCCCTGCAGTCCTTTTATTGTTAAGGATAGTTTTAGCTATCCTGGGCTTTTTGTTATTCTACATGAATTTGCAAATTGTTCTGTCTACCTCTCTGAAGAAGTGGATTGGTATTTTGATGGGGATTGCATTGAATCTGTAGATCGATTTTTGTAAAATGGCCATTTTAACTAAATTCATCCTGCCTATCCATGAGCATGGGAGATCTTTCCATCTTCTGAGGTCTTCATCAATTGCTTTCTTCAGAGGCTTGAAGTTCTTATCATACAAATCTTTTATTTGCTTGGTTAAAGTCACACGGAGTTATTTTATATTATTTGGGACTATTATGAAGGGTGTCATTTCCCTAATTCCTTTCTTGGCTTGTTTCTCTTTTGTGTAGAGGAAGGCTATTGATTTACTTGAGTTAATTTTATACCCAAACACTTTGCTGAAGGTGTTTATCAGGATTAGTAGTTCTCTGGTGGAACTTTTGGGATCACTTAAATATACTATCATATCATCTGCAATAGTGATATTTTGACTTCTTTTCCAATCTGGATCCCTTTGACCTCCTTTTGTTTTCCGATTGCTCTGGCTAGAAGTTCAAGAACTATACTGCATAAGTAGGGAGAGAGTGAGCAGCATTGTCTAGTCCGTAGACTAGACAAGTGGGATTGCTTCAAGTTTCTCTCCATTTAGCTTAATGTTAGCTACTGGTTTGCTGTATAGGGCTTTTACTATGTTTAGGTATGGGCCTTGAATTCCTATTCTTTCTAGGACTTTTATCATGAAGGGGTGTTGAATTTTGTCAAATGCTTTCTCAGCATCTAATGAAATGATCATGTGGTTTTGTTCTGTCAGTTTGTTTATATAATGGATCATGTCGATGGTTACCCATATATTAAACCATCCCTGCATGCCTGGGACAAAACCTGCTTGGTCATGGTGGATGATTGTTTTGATGTGCTCTTGGATTCGTTTGCCAGAATGTTATTGACTATTTTTGCATCGATATTTATAAGAGAAATTAATCTGAAGTTCTCTTTCTTTGTTGGGTCTTTGGGTGCTTTAGGTTTAAGAGTAATTGTGCCTTCACAGAAGGAATTCTGTAGCGCTCCGACTGTGTCTATTTTGTCCTATATTTTGGATAGTATTGGTATGAGGTCTTCTATGAAGGTCTGATAGAATTCTGCACTAAACCCATCTGGACCTGGGCTCTTTTTGGTTGGGAGACATTTAATGACTACTTCTATTTCTTTAGGAGTTATGTTTTTTTTTTTTTTTGATGTAAAAGCACGAGGTAATTTTATTATTGAGATCCCGGTCTTAGCGGGATCCCGGTCTACACGTATCTCACACAGGAGACAGAGGAATCGACCCCGAGCCTCCAAACTCGGGGGTTTATATAGGGGAGGTTAGGGGGTTTGGCGCGGTTACACACAATTGGCTAATTTCTGGCGTGGCTATAGGTGATTGGCTCATTTAAACATGGCAGTGAGATTACAGCACAGCAGGAGAGTACTTATTGACTGGAGGGTACAGAATTTTAGGAGCTAGGGGCGTATCAGGGTTTGAAGGACATCTGGTTAAGGTGTGACTGAGTAAGCTGGGGGAGGTGCCCTCTGCCAGATGGTTTGGGTTAGTCCTGATAATTTCGGGCTGGTTCCCATTCCTTTTCTTTTATCTTTTATGGTCTGTTAGTCCCTAACGGCAGGGGGGGCTGCCTGGACTTACTTTTCACAGTGTTTAGTCCTGAGTCTGAATTTTCTTTTTAACTTCATATTTTAAACCTTAATTCTGTATAATTTTCCTTTCATTCCCCTCTTCTTCTACTAAGTAATTCTAATCTTAGAATTTTGATATCAAGTCTCGTATTTGGTCTCACCAGTTGTCCTAACTGACTGGTACTGTTGTCTCAGAACCATCAACCGCACAGCACCCACTCAATTTTTAACAAAAGCAATTAACCTGTTTGTCACGCAGGGTCCAAAAACTAAAACCAAGAAAATTATTAGTAATGGCCCAGCCATATAGCAGAGAGTAGGGTAGTCATCCAGGAAGACTGAGTGAACCAAGACTCAAACCAACCTTGTTGAGCGTCTCTATTTTTTGTAGGAGTCAAACCTATTAACTAGTTTCTCTAACACACATGGACCTATAATCAGAAGCAGAAGCAAAAACTAAGAAGGGTCCCATAAGGGAAAATACCAGGTAGTCATCCAAGAGATCTACTAAACCAGCTCTGAACCATCCCTGATGCGTTTTCTCTGTCTGCCTTTTGTCTAACCTTTCTCTAAGTTTATTCATGGAGTCTTTAATTACTCCTGAATGGCAGTTCTGAATTCTCTATAAGCCTTGCATTGCAACAGCAGATGTCCTTGTGCTGCCCATTTTGCAGCACCTAGATAGCCTTTTAACCCTAAGTAATTCTCAACTCCTTTTTTGTGTCTTACTAAGTCTTTAGCATCAGGATTCCAATCTGGACACTATCTAAACCTACACACCAAGGTCATGACTAGCTTTTAGAACTTCTAAACTTATACAGATTGTGATCCCTGAGGCACAGTCCCAAGAAGTGTTAGGAGTACTAACATATTCAATGTTACATCATTTGTAATGGAAATCAAGCCTATCCCCACACCTATCTTGATAGAACCCAGGATAAACATGACTGAATTTCCCTTAGGTCCCAGCTCTCAGCCCCAACAGTTAGTACACAGCTGGTGAGGGCTGAGAATTGACAGCTGTCTGGGTAGTCAGCAGCACCAGGTACAGTCCTTTCCAGCGAGGCTCGAATGTCTGGGCTCAGTGTAGCTGCAGTCTCCGACCTGGAACTCAGGGGTCTCCGGGGCATAGGCTGCTGTTAGCTGTGAGCAGATTTCTTTCTGTATCACCTGTAGGTCTTTTAGCCTGGCACACAAATCATTATTAGTATGGCACTATGACATGTTGGTTCAGTAACATCATCTAATACAGTCAGGGGAGCTGAGGCCCCACATAAGATCTCAAAGGGGGTAAGGCTTAATCTGGAAGGGGTATTTCTTTTCTCTGAAGAGGGCAAGAAGGAAGGAGTGCCACCCAGTCTGTGCCAGTCTCCATGGTCAATTTGGTCATGGTCTCTTTTAGAGTTTTATTTATTTACTCTACCTGTCCTGAACTTTGAGGTCTGTAAATACAATGTAATTTCCAATCGACCTCTAAATACTTGGCCACACCCTGGCTTACCTTGGCAAGCTAGGCCCGTTGTCTGACCAGATTACCTTGGGCACTCCAGACCTGGGGAAGATTTCTTCCAGTATCTTCTTGATGATTGCAGAGGCCGTCTCTCGTTTTGGTGAGGAAAGCTTCTATCTATTCCTGAAAAGTATCTACAAGCACTAGGAGATACTTGTGATTATATTTTCCTGGTTTTATCTCAGTGAAGTTCACTTGACTTTTCACTAAACTCTCTAGGTCTCTTTGCTCTGTTTGCTTGCTAAGCATTCACTGTATACTTTCTACTATCTCTCTGGCTAAAATCTTTTAAAGTCTATTACATACACCTTAACTATTTGGACAAACTTCTTATCTCCTAAATGAGTCCATTTCTGTATTTGGCAAAGTGAGTCTTTTTTTTTTTGTTCTCTGGGGAGTATAGCTTTCCCCTCAAGTGTGCCATTGTCCTTTATCTTTTAAGCAATTTGGGCCTTTTCTAAGTGAGGTCATCCCTTAGTCCGATCCTAGTTCTCAGTGGCTGTCTCTTGCAGGCCTGTAACCAGGATAGGCTCCTGCATAGCCATTTCCCGAGCCACTTTATCTGCTTTGTTACTGCCCTATGCCACTGAATCTCTTCCCTCCTGATATCCTGAGCAATGAATAGTACTCACAGTTGTTGGCTTCACCAGGACATCCAAGAGATGGCAAAGGCATCTGCAGCACTGATGTACTGGGGGGTTGAGGTTCAGCCATCCCAGATGACATCGTGTTGTCCACCATGGCAGCACCCACTTGTCTCTGACCTTCATTCATGAAGAGAACTGTTCCCGTCTGTGGACAAGGTCCTCGGCTTTCAGCAGGGGTCAATCAGCCAGTCACGGAGGTCTTTCCTCCACCCATGGGCTTCTGTCAGTGCTTGACACTCGTGCTGTGGTGGCTCCAGGTCCGGATTGGGCAGCAAGATGACCAGATTGTCCCCAACCAGTGGAGAATCTAGTCCATGGCAGCTGACCAGTGGTCCCAACTTTTGGGACACTCTCAGCCACTCTATCACAGTTTAAGTCCTGGATTGGGTGATAATTGTTAGTGCCCGGCTGGCAGGAACGGTGTGTTCCAGGCAGAAAAGCACTAAGCCATTCATCTCCCAGCATCAGGTTCTGGTGCACTGAGACAGGTCTTAAGCTCCACATACACAGTCTGTAGATATGCATAACATGGCCTCACCCAGCCATTTCAGCTCACGCAAGCCATTTTGGAGAGCAATTTTCTAATGAGCAAGGGATAGGGGCAGTCAGGGATGACTATGAACTAGTGGGTTACCGCCCATGCCAAGGTCCACTGTTCTTGGGCAGTCCATAAGTATTGTTGTTGCCAGTAGCCCCTTGCACTCAAGGTCTTTGGATATTGGCCCACTGGGGGGGCATTGGAGCACAGAGCATTGGGTCCCTGTATCCACACTTCCCTTCTATCTCTGTACATAGCCAGCACTCTAGGACCAATCTTGGGCAGTTCCTGACCCGTTGTCCTTTTTCTTTGCATTAGGCACACTGATCTTTAGCCAGGAATTCTCTTCTGTTGCCAGGTACTATCTTCCTAGGTTCCCTAACTACTGTGGCCAGTATATGTTTCTCTCTCATCTTTTATCTCTCTTTAGTTCTCTAACTTCTTCTTTTCGTCTCTTTTCTTCCCTAGCTTCCTGCTCTTTTTACCTCTTTCTTTTCTTTTTTCTTTCTCTGTCTGCATCTATTAGGTGCTGTCCACTTTTGTGCACAGACCCTGAACCACACATCAAACTTATTTTCTCTGCAACTTACAATAACTCTCTCACTGACTTAGCTTAACCCTTCAAATTTCTGTAACTTTCTCTTCATATCTTTTCCTTATCTTAGCCAGATAGGTGGGGCATTTTCCAGCCCCTCAGAGACCCACCCTTGGAGCCTGGCGGCAGACCTGGAGCACTCCCTACCTTTAGGGAGTATTGAAGTCAACAGGCAGAAGTGAAGGCCTTCCATCCATGTCTGGAACATTCTTTCTGGCCTCCAGTAGGATTCAGTCTTTCCTCAGTGGTAAAGAAGACTTCTAACAGTTACTAACAAGCATCTCAAATGGGATGGTGAGAAAACAAGAGAATCTTGAGAATAGAGGTCTACTGAAGAGGGCAAACAGCATTTAGTCACACAGCTAAACCAGGAGGCCTTCTTGGACAAAAAGGCCATTGTAAAAATAAGCACAAGCTTTGTCTATGAAACAGAAAGGCGAGCAGAGAGGCAGCCTATCTGTTACCAGCTGTCTCTCTAGACTTAGATTTTCCCTTAAGGAGTATCTCTCTTCAGTGTCAGCTTGATGGCTTTGCCTCTCAAGAGAACCAGCCTCCAAATGACACTAGGCTTCCAATAACAACTAATAAAAGGATGGAAAGATGATTAGAACCTGGATGTTAGATACTAAGCAGCTGACAAAAGAATTGTAACCAGTTCACCTGGGGCTATCAGGACTTTAGTAGCAGCCCTTTACCAAACTGTCTCAGTGGGCTAAAGGCCCATGGAAAAGAAAACATTAATCCTGACCTTGACCACCGCCAAAGCCTGAATTCTAAATTTTGACTAGCAAAACATAGTTCTTTACAGCTTGTTGTAGATTCTTTGAAAATATTTTAGGGGCTCTTTTTGTCCCCCAACCTGGGGCATCTCTCCTTGGGGAGGAGGCTCAAGAGAGAAAGATAAAACTCCTGGCAGAAAACAATTTCTCTCAAGCAAATTATTTTCAACTTTTAACTAAGCACCAAGAGGACCAAGTAAAACTCTTGACGAACAAAGCAAACAGTTTCATGATTTCAAACACAATCGCCGGTCCAAGATTTTTTAAACACGGTCGTCAGTCCAAATTCAAACACGAAACAAAGTCAAAAAGACACTGGACAATACCACAGAAAACAATCCAGACAAACAAGACCAAGACAAAGCATCCTATAGCCAATTTCCACAGATGCCTGGTACCTTCAGTACCTGGCCCAAACTGCAGCTTAACCTTAGCTGCTTCTGGGATACCAAACACAGAAACAGAATACAGACAACAGACACTAACGCATCTAAGCACACTTGTCCGTGCCTATACTTGAATAGGCAGCCGAACTCGACCTCCAAAGTCAAGTCACAGTCAGATCTTTTTGACTGCTAGTTGCCGGGTCCTCCCGACAAAGGCTGGCTCACGGAACGTCTCTCACGCGTCCCAGAGCCAGGACCCGACAAAGGCTGGCTCGAGGAACGTCTCTCACACGTCCCAGAGCCTGCCCGATTGGGGCGTCCCCTGGTGAGCTTTCTAAAAAGGAAAAAAGAAAGAAAAAGACTATTCGGAGTAGGAAACCCTTCTACTCACAGGCGCCTGTCCGGAGCGGGAAACCCTTCCGCTCAAGTACACTCAAATACGGGGCAGGAAACCCATCTGCCCAAGTGTACTGTCTGTCCGGGGCGGGAAACCCTTCCGCCCGAGTGCACTCAAATACGGGGCAGGAAACCCATCTGCCCAAATGTACTCGAAAACGGGGTGTACTCAAATTCGGGGTGGGAAGCCCTTCCACCCGAGCGCACCCAACTTAAACCTTAGACCATGGCACAATACACAGTACGAGAAGCACAACGTACACACACACATACATACACATACACAGCGGCCGCTTTCAACACTCACACCAACGCACCTCAAGGGGCATTCGGGATTCTGGGGGGTCACGCTCTCCATCCTGGGACGAAAGCCCCCAAATGAAAGAGCGCCCCAAAACGGGAGCCGCGTCTCGGCCCGATCACGGGGTGGGTGCCCCCAGGAATCACAGTAGCCGTTCTTGATGTAAAAAGCACGAGGTAGCTTTATTAACGAGATCCCGGGTCTTAGCGGGATCCCGGGTCGACACGTATCTCACACAGGAGACAGAGGAATCGACCAGTTATGGGGTTTTTTAAATGGTTTATCTGTTCCTGATTTAACTTTGGTACCTGCTATCTGTCTAGGAAATTGTCCATTTTGTGCAGGTTTTCAATTTTTGTTGAATATAGGCTCTTGTAGTAGGATCTTATGATTTTTTGAATTTCCTCTGATTCTGTAGTTATGTTTCCCTTTTCATTTCTGATTTTGTTAATTTGGACACACTCTCTTTGTCCTCTCACTAGTCTGGCTAAAGGTTTATCTATCTTGTTGATTTTCTCAAAGAACCAACTTTTGGTTCTGTTGATTCTTTGTATGGTTTTTTTCTTTACTTGGTTGATTTCAGGTCTGAGTTTGATTATTTCATGATTCTTCTCCTCCTGGATGCATTTGCTTCTTTTCATTCTAGAGCCTTTAGGTGTGCTGTCAAGTTGCTGATATATGTTCTCTCCTGTTTCTTTCTGCAGGCACTGAGAGCTATGAGTTTTCCTCTTAGCACAGCTTTCATTGTGTCCCATAAGTTTGGGTATTTTGTACCTTCATTTTCATTAACCTCTAAGAAGTCTTAATTTCTTTCTTTATTTCTTCCTTGACCAGCTTATCATTGAGTAGAGCATTGTTCAACTTCCATGTATATGCGGGCCTTCTCCCCTTATTGTTATTGAAGACCAGCTTTAGCCCGTGGTGGTCTGACAGGACACATGGTATTATTTCTATCTTTCTGTATTTGTTGAGGCCTGTTTTATGGTCAGTTTTGGAGAAAGTACCATGGGGTGGTGAGAAGAAATTATATCCTTTGTTTTAGGATAGAATGTTCTATAAATATCTGTTAAGTCCATTTGGTTCATGACTTCTCTTAGTCTGCCTATGTCTCTGTTTAATTTCTGTTCCCATGATCTGTCCATTGATGAGAGTGGGGTGTTGAAATCTCCTACTATTATTGTGTGAGGTGCAATGTGTGCTTTGAGCTTTATTAAGGTTTCTTTTATGTATGTAGGTGCCCTTGTATTTGGAGAATAGATATTTCGGATTGAGAGTTCATATAGGTGGATTTTTCCTTTGATGAATATGAAGTTTTCTTCCTTGTCTTGCTTGATGACATTTAGTTGGAGATCAATTTTATTTGATATTAGAATGGCTACTCCAGCTTACTTCTTCAGACCATTTGCTTGGAAAGTTGTTTTCCAGCCTTTCACTCTGAGGTAGTGTCTGTCTTTGTCTCTGTGTTTTGTTTCCTGTAGGCAGCAGAATGCCGGGGCCTCATTATATATCCAATTTGTTAATCTATGTCTTTCTTTGGCGGAGTTAAGACCTTTGATGTTGAGAGATATTAAGGAATAGTGATTATTGCTTCCTGTTATATTCATATTTGGATGTGAGATTATGTTTGTGTGCTTTTCTTCTCTTTGTTTTGTTGCTAAGACGATTACTCTCTTGCTTTTTCTAGGGTGTAGCTTGCCTCCTTTTGTTGGCCTTTACCATTTATTATCCTTTGTAGGGCTGGATTTATAGAAAGATATTGTGTAAATTTGGTTTTGTCATGGAATATCTTGGTTTCTCCATCTATGTTAATTGAGAGTTTTGTAGGATACAGTAACCTGGGCTGGCATTTATGTTCTCTTAAGGTCTGTATGACATCTGTCCAGGTTCTTCTGGCTTTCATAGTCTCTGTTGACAAGTCTGGTGTGATTCTGATAGTTCTGCCTTTATATGTTACTTGACCTTATTCCCTTACTGCTTTTAATATTCTTTCTTTGTTTTGTGCATTTGGTGTTTTGACTATTATGTGATGGGAGGAGATTCTTTTCTGGTCCAGTCTATTTAAAGTTCTGTAGGCTTCTTGTATGTTTATGGGCATCTCTTTCTTTAGGTTAGGGACGCTTTTTTCTATGATTTTATTGAAGATATTTTTGGTCCTTTGAGCTGGGAGTCTTCACTCTCTTCTATACCTATTATCCTTAGGTTCGATCTTCTCATTGAGTCCTGGATTTCCTGTATGTTTTGGACCAGTAGCTTTTTCTGTTTTACCTTATCTTTGACCATTGTGTCGATGATTTCTATGGAACCTTCTGCTCCTGATATTCTCTCCTCTATCTCTTGTATTCTGTTGGCGATGCTTGTATCTGTGGCTCCTTGTCTCTTCCTTTGGGTTTCTATATCCAGGGTTGTTTCCCTTTTTGCTTTCCTTATTACTTCTATTTCAATTTTTAATTCCTTCACCTGTTTGATTGAGTTTTCCTGGAATTCTTTCAGGGATTTTTTTGTGATTCCTCTCTATAGGCTTCTACTTGTTTATTTATGTTTTCCTGCGTTTCTCTAAGGGAGTTCTTGATGTCTTTCTTGAAGTGCTCCAGCATCATGATCAAATGTGATTATAAATCTAGATCTTGCTTTTCTGGTGTGTCTGGATATTCAGTGTTTGCTTTGGTGGGAGAATTGGGCTCCGATGATGCTATGTTGTCTTGGTTTCTGTTGCTTGGGTTCCTGTGCTGGCCTCTCGCCATCAGGTTGTCTCTTGTTTACCTTGTTCTGCTATTTCTGACAGTGGCCAGATCATCTTATAGCCTTGTTTGTCAGGAATGCTGTTGACCTGTTTTCCTGTTTCCTTTCAGGTAGTTATAGGAACAGAGTGTTCTGCTTTTGGGCATGTAGTCTTTCCTGTCTAATGGTCTTCAGCTGTTCCTGTTGGCCTGTGTCCTGAGTCCACCAGGCAGGTCACTTGGAGCAGAAAAGTTAGTCTTACCTGTGGCCCAGCAGCTCAAGTTGCTCATGGGGGGCTGCTTTTGAGCTCTTGGTGAGGGCGGCAACCAGGAGGTCCTGCGCAGACTTTTCCCAGAGCTCCCATGCACCGGTGTTCCCGATGGTGTTAGGTGTTTTCTTCTGGAGTCAGAAATGTTGGCAGAGTGTAGTCTCTTCTGGCTTCCCAGGCATGTCTGCCCCTCTGAAGTTTTAGCTCTCCCTCCCACGGGATTTGGGTGCAGAGAACTGTTGAATGGTCCCTTCAGGTCAGGGCAGTGTCTGGACCATGGAGGCAGTTTGCTAGAATTTTATTGAATGTTTTTGATTCTATATTCATGAAGGAAATTGTTCTGAAATTCCCTTTCTTTGTTGGGTCTTTATGTGGCTTAGGTATAAGCATAATTATGGCTTCATAGAAGGAATTGTGTAGTGTTCCTTCTGTTTCTATTTCATGGAATATTTTGAAGAGTATTGGTGTTAGGTCTTCTTTGAAAGTCTGATAGAATTTGGAACTAAATAAATCCATCTGGTCCTGGTCTCTTTTTGGTTGGGAGACTTTTAATCATAGTTTCTATTACTTTAAGGACCATGGAACTGTTAAGATGGTTTGTCTGATTCTGCTTTTGATACCTCTTACGCATCTAGAAAATATTCATTTTCCTCCAAATTTACCATGTATATTGATTATAGGCTTTTGTAATAGGATCTGATTTTTTTAATTTCCTCAATTTCTGTTGTCAAAGCTCCCTTTTCATTTCTGATTTTGTTAACTGGTGTACTCTCTCTGTGCCCTCAGGTTATGCTGGCTAAGGTTTTAATCTATCTTGTTGATTTTCAAATGAAACAGATCCGAGTTTTGTTGATTCTTTGTATTGTTCTTTTTTTCTTCTCCTTGGTTGATTTCAGCCCTGAGTTTTTTGTATTTTGTGACATCTACTCCTCTTGGGTGTATTTGTTTATTTTTGTTCTAGAATGTTTAGTTGTGCTGTGAAGGTGCTAGTGTATGCTCTTTCCAGTTTCTTTTTTGAGCCACTCAGTGCTGTGAGTTTTCCTCTTAGCATTGCGTTCATTATGGCCCACAAGTTTTGGTATGTTGTGCCTTCATTTTCATTGAATTCTATAAAGTCTTTAATTTCTTTATTTCTCCCTTGACCAAGCTATCATTGAGTTGAATGTTGTTCAGCTTCCATGTGTATGTGTGCTTTCTAGGTTTGTTTTTAATGTTGTATTTGAAGAACAGCCATTGTTCATGGTGTTCTGATAGGATCAATGGGATTGTTTCAATTTTCTTGTATATGTTTCAACTGTTTTGTGACCAATTATATGGTGAATTTTGGAGATGGTACCATTAGTGCTGAAAGGAAGGTATTTTTTTTTTGTTTTAGGATAAATAGTTCTATTGATATTTGTTAAATCCATTTGGTCCTTGACTTTGGTTAGTTTCACTGAGTCTCTGTTTAATTTCTGTTTCCATGATCTGTCCATTGATGAGAGTGGGGTGTTCAAGTCACCCAGTATTTTTGTAAGAGATGAAATGTTTGCCTTGAACTTAAAGTTACTTTTATGAATGAGGGTGCCCTTGCGTTTGGAGAATAGGTGTTCAGAACTGAGAGTTAATCTTGGTAGATTTTTCCTTTGAAGAGTATGAAGTGTTCTTTATCTTTCTTCATAATGTTTGGTTGAAAGTCTGTATTATTCAATATTAGGATGCCTACTCCAGCTTGTTTCTTGGAACCATTTGCTTAAAAAATGTTTGTCCAGCCTTTTACTCTGAGATAGTGTCTGTCTTTTTGTCACTGAGGTGCATTTCCTTTATGCAGCAAAATGCTGACTCCTGTTTAGGTATCTAGTCACTTAGACCATGTCATTTTATTGGCAAAATGCAGAAAGAGACTGTATATATCTTGAGCATAAGGGACTTCAAAGGCCACACACACAGTGCCACACTTCCTCCAATAAGGCCATACCTCCTAATAGTCCCACTCTCTTTGGGTCAAGCATTCAATCACATGAGTCTATGTGGGTCATGCCTATTTACACTACCACACAAAGCAAGGCATCAACTTTGGATTTTTTTTTCTGAGCATTGCAGCTAGAACTCAGAACCTCACACAAGCTAGGCATCCCCTCTACCACTGGGTTATAAACAAAGCACACAGGCTCCATCTTGAAGAAACAAACAAAACCAACGAAACACACAAACCCAAATATAGAACAAGATACCTAGAATATAGTCTAATAGCACAGGTGGAGTTTTTCTGAGTGGAAGCGTCCAATGAGAAAAGAACCACAAAGAAGATCGGTCAAGTACAAGA
Organism: Rattus rattus; assembly: GCF_011064425.1. Taxonomy (NCBI): domain Eukaryota; kingdom Metazoa; phylum Chordata; class Mammalia; order Rodentia; family Muridae; genus Rattus; species Rattus rattus. The sequence continues at coordinate 28,665,509 of NC_046163.1, forward strand.
GAGGGTGAAAATGTCTTTTTAGATCTGCTCATTACTTCCATTTTCCTACTTTATTTTATATACTTTTAAGGTGAGTTAATGATTTTTTTTAATAGGGTGATTGGTATAGAACTTTATTTCCTATTCACTTTTATTGCATAACAGAAAATAATTCTCATCTATCATCATTCATTCATACTCTGATTATGGGACCAAAAGTTGACTTGGCCTCAGTGGTTCCATATCTGGCTTCTGAGGATTGGGCAGTAGACAGGCCCTGACACCTCACAGAGACACCAGCCCTGCTGAGGGTTATGTTCTGGTGGCTTAGGTCACAAAGGCTGTTTGTAAGAGCCAGACAGAGAAAAGACTCTGTCTGCTACTCTGGAGTTTCTGTTGTGTGGCGGAGTATAGTCAGACACTCATTGGCAGGATACCAGCTCTCTTCCCTGGGAAAGCCCCTGGATGAGAATTTGCAAGGGATGTCCCACACAACACCTACCTTTTCTTCCAATCATCCTTTAAGGGTCTCACCTGACTTCCCACAGAGCCCCTCTGATCTTGAAGTACAACAGTGCTTTTACAAAGTTGATGGCTCTCAGAGATGCCCCAGCATGAAAACAGCAAAGAGCTTAGAATTACCTGGCAATACACCTGAGCCACAGAAAGGAACAGCAGCCAAGAAGAAACCAACGGTTAGGAAGCCACAGCCCATTCGTCTCATTGGAGTGGATTCAGTCTTTGGCACAGGTATTACAGTCCAGCCACCCAAGTGCACTAAAACCTTCAAAGTTTCTGAAACATCAGCCTTTGGTAAAATTGTCAGCAAAGAGAAACAGAGGCCCATTTGTGTCAAGGAGTCACAGATTGAGATGGCATTGGCCATGTGCAAACAGGTGCTACGTTTCATTTTTCTGCTGTATGTAGTGTACAAAATGTGCATTTTTGCCCTGCAACACTCCCAGTAAAGGGTCTCCAGATGACCCTAGTACTTCACAGAAGACTCTATGGTATGTACTGAAGCTTACAAAAACCTGTCTGTATAAGTCAAACTGTTACCTCAGTTATGATATTTTGTCCTTCTGTCAAACTGTAATAGCCTAGAAGTTCCTCTTCTTCCTTCTCTTCACAAGCAGCACCACAGAGACAGAGCAAGGAAGAACACTTCTGCTTGAAAGCTGAATGGACATTGAAAAGTTAAACTACCACCCATCAACATGTTCATGTGTTGCCAACAAGTTACACAGAGAACACAGGCCAGCAGGTCCAGTGTGAATACTCTCAAGCCCCAAAGATAATTGAAGAGCTCAGGGAAAAGGGGGACTTTATATATATTAAAACAGACATGTATGGATTTTTCTGAGTACCAGAAGATGAAGCAACGAAGAGTCAAAATCTTAGTGTTGGTTACAGACTAATTTGAGGATAGCTGTCCTTTATCAAACAGATTATGAGCATAGCAACCTAACCATAGGATGCTTACATTAATGTGGGCAAAAATGTTAAATAAAATTAAGAAATCCTTACAGCCTGATGAGGATGAAATTGATAGCAATTTTGAGAGTTGACATTTTGTTGCAAGACCGGAGAATCCCCATTTTAGCTCCCTGTGTTCTAGTTCCAATAAATCATCGTTGTTGAATTTAAGGAGAGTTTAAATCTTCTCATTTCAAACTGTAATGTAGCCCTAAAAGCAGAATTCTTATACAATGAAGCAAAAAAGAAATAGTGGTATATTTTCCATATTGTCATTGGGTTCTGTTAAAATTGTGAGTTTATAAATTGTCCTGCAGATGGCCCATAATCTCTGATTGGAGAGGTCCTAGACTTAAATATTCAGATGAGAGTGCATAGCCTGTAGTAACTATAGGAACCAGGAGAATCAAATGGGACCATAGCCAAGATTATCTTGTTGGGGAGCAATAGAGAGGTGAAAGGCGAAATGTAAATAATCTAATCACAGAAATGGGGAAGGGAGATTCCTTAGGGAATGGGTGGGTGGGATATACAGAAGCAAGTTGAAAGACAGAAAAAAGAATGGTGGAATAGTGTGATATGATAGAGAAAATGGGACGGGGCTTCATTTGAAGACAGAGGGAGTTAAAGAAAGAAGAAGGGAGGAAGGTAAAGGGAAATAGCAGAATACAAGTGATCTGGTCAAATGCAGGCTTGTTAGGAAAGAGAAGCAAATACAGGAAGAGAAAAGGAGGTAAAATAATAGAGATAGCTGAAAAAAAGAAGAAATCATACTGTTAACTAGCTACAAATCCATATAATACATGTACTTATGTCTATAATTATACACAGAAAATTTTAATGAACTGCTTTCATTGGAGCTGATGGTACTTCCTCGAAGGGTCAACAAATCCCCCAATACCGAATACTGGAAGCCCTCTTTGAGTTCTTACTCAGGTATGCCGAAAAGACTCACAAAATATAGTGTAGTGCTGTTGACCTAGTTTAATTCTCCATCTTCCCAGATAGACAAGGTATGTCTCCATTGGTGAAGACACCGTGAACTTCAGAACCTGGCTCCAGAGAGCCATTATGTAGAACTGACCTGAATTGACCTTTTCCAAGGAATAGCTTTCATGATAACAGAAATTACCATACACGCTTCCAAAAAAGAGTGGCAACAAACAGCCTCTCCAGCAGCAACACCTAGGAATGAAGTCAATGGTGCCCTCTCCCACAATGGGCTCAAACTTCTCACATCAATCCTTAATTAAAAAGTGCCCTAGAAGCTTTACCATAACCTGATCTTAGGGGATATTTTTCTCAATTGATACTCCCTCCTCTCTAATGATTTTCTTGTTTGTTTGACATAAAAATAGTCAGACATCTTGATCAACTGACACACAAACACATTGTTTGTCAGACCTTTTCCTTTCTCATTTATCTCAAGATAGCACAGTGATATTAATATCACAATATAAAATATAAAATTTTCCCCCATTCTTACAAATACAAACACAATAAAATTCCAGTGTCTTTTATATATCTAATCCCCCTTTTAAAAAACAACCCCACAATCTCCTTTAAAATGAAAGGCATTCCTCTGTAGGCACCTGTAATAATGAAAGATAAATGAAAAAACTTCTCAATTCAAAAGGGAAGAACCAGGGCTCAGTCATAAACTGAACAATGGCATATCAAACTCCAGTCATAAAAAATAATCGTAATGTTCAATATCTCAGAATTATTTATGATCTTGTGGGTTACTCTAAAGGGTTTAGGTCACTGCTCTGGCTCTGCCTTCTGCAGGACACACAGCTTGTCTTCTAAGCTCTGGCAGGCTCCACTGCACTACTGCTGCTCTTCTTGGTGGTTGCCCCATGGTACTGACATCTCAAAAGTGCTGGTGTCTTCAGTTGCAACTGGGCTTCATGGTTTTCTGCATGACACCTAAGTCCTTGGCTTTCAACTGCTGCTAAGGATGCGTCTTCACCAATGTCCTCCCCTGTCCTCTCACAGTAAATAACAAGCCTCAGTTGCTCTCCACAACTCCTGAATGCTTTCAAAACTAGTACCACATTGATGACTCTTAAACTACCAAGTTCATCTACCAGAACAGGGTAAAACCTTGGTCATGTCTGGAACACAGCTTCTGTGTGCTGACTCACTAAAAACACTTTTCAGAAGATTTCACCTCAGTGATGCTGGCCTCTTCCCAAACACTAATTTCTCAGCTTGACACAAGCAGCATTGAGAATTCCAGAAGAGCAAAGGTTTAACATTAGCAGTTCTAGTATATTCTTAATCACAGTTGATTCTTCAGGCCCAGCTAACCAGAACCACAGAATCTTATGTCAAAATAATGAGTAGCCTGATAAAGTCTATAAATTTGCCTTTGAGACGTTCAAAGCCTTTAACATTCTTATCTTCCATGGTTTTAAAAATGGCTCACCAAGATTAGAACAGTCTATGGCTTTTATAGCACAAAGTTCCAAAGCCTTTCCACAATCCTCCCGCAAACAACAAGGTTATGTCTGTCATTCCAGGTACCAATTTCTGTCCTGGTTAAGGTTCCTAAGGCTGTGATGTAACACCAAGACCAAACAGCAAGTTGGGGAGGAGAGAGCTTATTTGTATTGCACCTCTATATCACACTGTTCATCCCTGAAGGACAACAGGAAAGGAAGTCAAACAGAGCAGGAACCTGGAGGCAACAGCTGATGCAGAAGGCATGTAGGAGTTCTGCCTGTTTTCTTTTTTCTTTATCTTTTTTTAATTGGATATTTTCTTTATTTATACTTCAAATGTCATCCCTTTTCCTGGTTTCCTCTCTGGAAACACCATATGCCATGCCCACTTCCCTTTTTTCTATGAGGGTCCTCCTGCACTAACCCATACACTACCTCCTGCCTCTGCCCTGGCATTTCCCTACACTTGGTTATCAAGCCTTCACAGGGCCAAAATCCTTTCTAGTGATGCCCTACAATGCCATCAACTGCTATATGGGGGACAGGAGCCATGCGTAACTCCTTTTGTACTCTTTGGTTGGTGTTTTAGTCCTTGTGAGCTCTGGGTTGTTGTGTTCATTGATATTGTTCTTCCTATGGGGTTGCAAACCTGTTTATCTCCTTCAGGCCTTTCTCTGACTTCTCCATTAGGGACACTCTTCTCAGTCCAATGGTTGTCTGTGGGCCTCAGCCTCTGTATTTTCAGGCTTTTTCCAAGCCTATCAGGCTCTTGTCATCATGCACTTCTTTGAATGGACAATAATGTCTGGGTTTGATGATTGTACATGGGATGAATCCAGTCTCTGTATGTCTTTTCCTTCAGTCTCTGCTTCACATTTTGTCTCTGTATTTTCTCCTGTGAGTATTTTAATCCATTCTAAGAAGAGTTTCATGTGGTCTGTAATTTTACGTTGAGTATTATGAGCTCTTTGGCTAATATACACTTATCAGTGAGCATATATCATGTGTGTTCATTTGTGATTGGTTTACCTCACTCAGGATGACATTTTCCAATTCCCCCCATTTGCCTAAGAATTTCATAAAGTCATTGTTTTTAATAGGTGAATAGTATTCCACTGTGTAGATGCATCACATTTACTGTATCCATTCCTCTGTTGAAGGACATCTGGGTTATTTCCAGCTTGTGACTATTATAAATAATCATGTTATGAACATAGTGGAGCATGTGTCCTTGTTGGATGTTGGAGCAATTCTTGCATATATGCCCACAAGAGGTAAAGCTTGCTCCTCAGAAAGTACTATGGCCAAGTTTATGAGTAACAACCAGACTGATTTCCACAGTGCTTGTACCTGCTTGCAATCCCACCAACCGTGGAGGTGTGTGTCTGTTTCTCAACATCATGACAGTTTTTGTTCTTAGCCATAATGACTAGTGTGAGGTGGAATCTCAGCACTGTTTGATTTGCATTTCCCTGATGACTAAGGATGTTGAACATTTCCTTAGGTTCTTCTAAGTCATTTGTTATTGTTCAGTTGAGAATTCTTTGTTTAGATTTGTACCCTACTTTTTAATAAGGTTATTTGTTTCTCTGAAGTTTAACCTCTTGAGTTCTTTGTATATATCCTAGATATTAGCCCTCTATTGGGTTTAGGATTGGTAAAGTCCCTTTTCCAATCTGTTGGTTGACATTTTGTCCTATTGACAGTGTCGTGTGCCTTGTAGAAGCTTTACAATTTTATGAGGTCCCATTTGTCTATTGTTGCTCTTAAAGCATAAGCCATTGGTGTTTTGATCATGAAATTTTCCCCAGGGCCCATGTGTTCGAGATTCTTCCCCACTTTTTCTTCTATTACATTGAGTGTATCTGGTTTGATTCCTTGATCCACTTGGACTTAAACTTTGTACAGGGTGGTAAGAATGGATCGATATGTGTTTCTAGCTGGAGCCCGAACCTCGTGGATACCAGCCCACAGCTCCCTGCTCCCAAACCCCTTGGGAGAGAGAGCTCACCGCCCAGACAGTTGGGCACTCCTCAGACTGCAGAGTGGGAGAGACTGCAAATATTGCCCACCTTTGCCCACATCCCTGGCCCAAGAGGAAATTGTATAGGGCCTCTGGGAACAGGAAGATAGGGGCACTTAAGCAGCAGGTCCCCTGCGGTCCAGACACCGCCTGGATCTGAAGGGACCCAGTCAACAAGTCCCTGCACCCTAATCCCATGGGAGGGAGAGCTAAAACTTCACAGAGGCAGACATACCTGGGAAGCCAGAAGAGACTACACTCTGCCCACATCTCTGACTCCAGAGGAAAACACCGTATGCCATCTGGGACACCGGTGCACTGGGGCTCAGGGAAAAGGCGGTGCAGGCTCTCCTGGTTGCCACTCTCATGGAGAGCTCAAAAGCAGGCCCCCAGGAGCAACTTGAGCCCCGGGACCACAGGTAAGACGAAATATTCTGCTCCAAGCGACCTGCTTGGTAGACTCAGGACACAGGCCCACAGGAACAGCTGAAGACCAGTATATAGGAAAGACTACACGCCTGAAAGAAGAAAACTCTGTTCGGATAACTGGCTGAAAGAAAACAGGAAAACAGGTCTACAGCACGCCTGACACACAGGTCTATAGGACAGTCTAGCCACTGTCAGAAATAGCAGAACAAGGTACACCCAAGACAACCTGATGGCGAGAGGCAAGCACAGAAAACCAAGCAACAGAAACGAAGACCACATGCATCATCGGAGCCCAATACTCCCACTAAAGCAAACACTGAATATCTAAACACACCAGAAAAGCAAGATCTAGATTTAAAATCACATTTGATCATGATGCTAGAGGACTTCAAGAAAGACATGAAGAACTCACTTAGAGAAATGCAGAAAAACATAAATAAGGAGAAGCCTATAGAGAGGAACCACAAAAATCTGTGAAGGAATTCCAGGAAAACATAATCAAACAGGTGAAGGAATTAAAAATGGAAATAGAAGCAATAAGGAAAGCACAAAGGGAGAAAACCCTCGATATAGAAACCCAAAGGAAGAGACAAGGAACCACAGATACAAGGATCACCGACAGAATACAAGAGATAGAAGAGAGAATATCAGGAGCATAAGATTCCATAGAAATCATCGACACAACTGTCAAAGATAATGTAAAATGGAAAAAGCTACTGGTCCAAAATATACAGGAAATCCAGGACTCAATGAGAAGATCAAACCTAAGGATAATAGGTATAGAAGAGAGTGAAGACGCCCACCTCAAAGGACCAGTAAATATCTTCAACAAAATCATAGAAGAAAACTTCCCTAACCTAAGAAAGAGATGACCATAAACATACAAGAAGCGAACAGAATTCCAATAGATTGGACCAGAAAAGAAACTCCTCCCATCACATAATAGGCAAAACACCAAATTCACAAAACAAAAAAAGAATATTAAAAGCAGAAGGGAAAAAGGTCAAGTAACTTATAAAGGCAGACCTGTCAGCATCACACCAGACTTCTCACCAGACACTATGAAAGCCAGAAGACCCTGGAAAGATGTCATACAGACCATAAGAGAACACAAATGCCAGCCCAGGTTACTGTATCCTACAAAACTCTCAATTAACATAGATGGAGAAACCAAGATATTCCATGACAAAACCAAATTTACACGATATCTTTCTAAAAATTCAGCCCTACAAAGGATAATAAATGGTAAAGCCCAACATAAGGAGGCAAGCTACACCCAAGAAAAAGCAAGAGAGTAATTGTCTTAGCAACAAAACAAAGAGAAGAAAAGCACACAAACATAATCTCACATCCAAATATGAATATAACAGGAAGCAATAATCACTATTCCTTAATATCTCTCAATATCAATGGTCTCAACTCCGCCAAAGAAGGACATAGATTAACAAACTGGATATGCAATGAGGACCCGGCATTCTGCAGCCTACAGGAAACAAACCACAGAGACAAAGACAGACACTACCTCAGAGTAAAAGGCTGAAAACAACTTTCCAAGCAAATGGTCTGAAGAAGCAAGCTGAGTAGCCTTTCTAATATTGAATAAAATTGATTTCCAACTAAATGACATCAAACAAGATAAGGAAGAAAACTTCATATTCATCAAAGGAAAAATCCACCTATATGAACTCTCAATCCGAAATATCTATTCTCCAAATACAAGGGCACCTACATACATAAAAGAAACCTTAATAAAGCTCAAAGCACACATTGCACCTCACACAATAATAGTAGGAGATTTCAACACCCCACTCTCATCAATGGACAGATCGTGGAAAGAGAAATTAAACAGAGACACAGGCAGACTAAGAGAAGTCATGAACCAAATGGACTTAACAGATATTTATAGAACATTCTATCCTAAAACAAAGGATATACCTTCTTCTCTCCACCTCATGGTACTTTCTCCGAAACAGACCATAAAACAGGCTTCAATAGATACAGAACGATAGAAATAATACCATGTGTCCTATCACACCAGCACGGGCTAAAGCTGGTCTTCAATAAAAATAAGGGGAGAAGGCTCACATATACATGGAAGATGAACAATGCTCTACTCAATGATAACCTGGTCAAGGAAGAAATAAAGAAAGAAAATGAACACTTCTTAGAAGTTAATGAAAATGAAGGTATAAAATACCCAAACTTATGGGACACCATGAAAGCTGTGCTAAGAGAAAAACACATAGCTCTGGGTGCCTGCAGAAAGAAACAGGAGAGAGCATATATCAGCAGCTTGACAGTACACCTAAAAGCTCTAGAATGAAAAGAAGCAAATACATCCAGGAGGAGAAGAAGGCAGGAAATAATCAAACTCAGAACTGAAATCAACCAAGTAGAAACAAAAAGGACCATAGAAAGAATCAACAGAACCAAAAGTTGGTTCTTTGAGAAAATCAAAGAGATAGATAAACCCTTAGCCAGACTAGTGAGAGGACACAGAGAGTGTGTCCAAATTAACAAAATTACAAATGAAAAGGGAAACATAAACACAGAATAAGAGGATATTTAAAAGATCATCAGATCCTACTATAAGAGCCTATATTCAAAAAACTTGAAAATCTGCAGGAAATGGACAATTTCCTAGACAGATACCAGGTACCGAAGTTAAATCAGGAACAGATATACCATTTAAGCAACCCCATAATTCCTAAAGAAATAGAAGCAGTCATTAAAGATCTCTCAAACAAAAGAGCCCATGTCCAGGTGGGTTCAATGCAGAATTCTATCAGCCCTTCATAGAAGACCTCATACCAATATTATCCAAACTATTCCACAAAATTGAAACAGATGGAGCACTACCGAATACCTTCTACGAAGCCACAATTACTCTTATACCTAAACCACCCAAAGACCCAACAAAGAAAGAGAACTTCAGACCAATTTCCTTATGAATATCGATGCAAAAATAGTCAATAACATTCTGGCAAAACGAATCCAAGAGCACATCAAAACAATCATCCATCATGATCAAGCAGGCTTCGTCCTAGTCATGCAGGGATGGTTTAATATATGGAAAACCATCGATGTGATCCATTACATAAACAAACTGAAAGAACAAAACAACAGGATCATTTCGTTAGATGCTGAGAAAGCATTTTACAAAATTCAACACCCCTTCATGATAAAAGTCCTGGAAAGAATAGGAATTCAAGGCCCATACCTAAACATAGTAAAAGCCATATACAGCAAACCAGTAGCTAACATTAAACTAAACGGAGAGAAACTTGAAGCAATCCCACTAAAATCAGGGACTAGAAATGGCTGCCCAGTCTCTCCCTACTTAGTCAATATAGTTCTTGAACTTCTAGCGAGAGCAATCAAACAACAAAAGGAGATCAAATGATACAGATTTGAAAGAAAGAAGTCAAAATATCACTATTTGCAGATGATATGATAGTATATTTAAGTGATCCCAAATGTTCCATCAGAGACCTACTAAACCTGACAAACTCCTTCAGCAAAGTGGATGGGTATAAAATTAACTCAAATAAATCAGTAGCCTTCCCCTACACATAAGAGAAACAAGCTGAGAAAGAAATTAGGGAAAAGACACCCTCCCTAATAGCCCCAAGTAATATAAAATACCTCGGTGTGACTTTAATCAAGCAAGTAAAAGATCTGTACAATAAGAACTTCAAGACACTGACGAAAGAAATTGAAGAAGACCTCAGAAGATGGAAAGATCTCCCATGCTCATGGATTGGCAGGATTAATATAGTAAAAATGGCCATTTTACCAAAACCGATCTACAGATTCAATGCAATCCCCATCAAAATACCAATCCAACTCTTCAGAGAGTTAGACAGAACAATTTACAAATTCATCTGGAATAACAAAAAGCCCAGGATAGCTAAAACTATCCTCAACCATAAAAGACCTTCTGGGGGGAACCACTATCCCTGAACTCAAGCAGTATTACTGAGCAATAGTGATAAAAACTGCATGGTATTGGTACAGAGACAGACAGATAGACCAGTGGAATAGAATTGAAGACCCGGAAATGAATGCAAGTGCCATGGTCACTTGATTTTTGACAAAGGAGCCAAAACCATACAATGGAAAAAAGATAGCCTTTTCAGCAAATGGTGCTGGTTCAACTGGAGGTCAACATGTAGAAGAATGCAGATTGATCCATGCTTATCACCCTGTACAAAGCTTAAGTCAAAGTGGATCAAGGACTTCCACATCAAAACAGATACATGCAAATTAATAGCAGAAAAAGTAGGGAAGCCTCTTGAACATATGGGCACTGGAGAAAATTTCCTGAACAAAACACCAATGGCTTATGCTCTAAGATCAAGAATTGACAAATGGAATCTCATAAAACTGCAAAGCTTCTGTAAGTCAAAGGACACTGTTGTTAGGAGAAAGTGACAAACAACAGATTGGGAAAAGGTCTTTACCAATCCCACAACTGATAGAGGGATTATATCAAAAATATACAAAGAACTCAAGAAGTTAGACAGCAAGGAAACAAATAACCCTATTAAAAATGGTGTTCAGACCTCAACAAAGAATTCACAGTTAACGAATACTGAATGGCTAAGAAACACCTAAAGAAATGTTCAACATCTTTAGTCATAAGGGAAATGCAAATCAAAACAACCCTGAGATTCCACCTCAGACCAGTGAGAATGGCTGAGATCAACAACTCAGGTGACAGCAAATGCTGGCTAGGATGTACAGAAAGAGGAACACTCCTCCATTGTTGGTGGGATTGCAGACTGGTACAACCACCCTGGAAATAAGTCTGGAGTTTCCTCAGAAAATTGGACATTGAACTGCCTGAGGATCCAGCTATACCTCTCTTGGGCATACACCCAAAAGATGCCCCAACATATTACAAAGACACGTGCTCCACTATGTTCATAGCAGCCTTATTGGAAAGAACCCAGGTGCCCTTCAACAGAGGAATGGATACAGAAAATGTGGTACATCTACAGAGTGGAATATTACTCAGCTATCAAAAACAATGACTTTATGAAATTCGTAGGCAAATGGTTGGAACTGGAAAACATCATCCTGTGTGAGGTAACCCAATCACAGAAAAACACACATGGTATGCACTCTCTAAGTGGCTATTAGCCCAAATGCTTAAATTACCCTAGAATCACAGAACACATGAAACTCAAGAAGGATGACCAAAATGCGAATGCTTCACTCCTTCTTTAAAAGGGGTACAAGAATACCCTTAGCAGGGGATAAGGAGGCAAAGTTTAGAACAGAGGCAGAAGGAAAACCCATTCCGAGCCTGCCCCACATGTAGCCCATACATAAACAGCCACCAAACTAGGTAAGATGGATGAAGCAAAGAAGTACAGGCCGACAGGAACCGGATGTAGATCTCTTCTGAGAGACACAGCCAAAATACAGCAAATACATAGGTAAATGCCAGCAACGAACCACTGATCTGAGAACAGGACCTCCGTTGAAGGAATCTTAGAAAGGACTGAAAGAGCTTGAAGGGGCTTGAGATCCCATATGAACCACAATTCCAACCAACCAGAGCTCTAAGACTCAGCCCCTACCCAAAGAGTATAAATGGACTGACCCTGGGCTCCAACCTCACAGATAGCAACGACTACCCTAGGAAGAGCACCAGTGGAAGGGGAAGCCCTTCGTCCTGACAATATTGAAACCCCAGAAAACGGGATTGCTGGGGGAAAGGTGGTAATGGGGGGAGGATGAGGAGGGGAACACCCATGTAGAAGGGGAGAGGGAGGGGTTAGAGAGATGTTGGCCCAGGAACCAGGAAGGTGAATAACAATTGAAATGTAAATAAGAAATACTTAAGTTAATAAAGATGGGGGAAAATAAGAAAGAAAAAAAAGAAATCATTCACACAACTGTCAAAGATAATGTTAAATGGAAAAAGCAACTGTTCCAAAACATACAGCAAATCCAGGACTCAATGAGAAGATCAAACCTAAGGATAATAAGTATAGAATAGAGTGAAGACGCCCACCTCAAAGGACCAGTAAATATCTTCAACAAAATCATAGAAGAAAACTTCCCTAACCTAGAGAATGAGATGCCCATAAACATACAAGAAGCCTACAGAACTCCAATAGATTGGACCAGAAAAGAAACTCTTCCGGTTACATAATAGTCAAAGCACCAAATGCACAAAACAAAGAAAGAATATTAAAAGAAGTAAGGGGAAAAGGTCAAGTAACATATAAAGGCAGACCTATCAGAATCACACCAGACTTGTCAACAGAGACTATGAAAGCCAGAAGATCCTGGACAGATGTCATACAGACCATAAGAGAACACAAATGCCAGCCCAGGTTACTGTATCCTACAAAACTCTCAATTAACATAGATGGAGAAACCAAGATATTCCATGTCAAAATCAAATTTACACATTATCTTTCTACAAATTCAGCCCTACAAAGGATAATAAATGGTAAAGCCCAACATAAGGAGGCAAGCTACACCCAAGAAAAAGCAAGAGAGTAATCATCTTGGCAACAAAACAAAGAGAAGAGAGGCACACAAACATAATCTCACATCCAAATATGAATATAACAGGAAGCAATAATCACTATTCCTTAGTATCTCTCAACATCAAAGGTCTCAACTCCACCAAAGAAAGACACAGATTAACAAACTGGATATGCAATGAGGCCCGGCATTTTGCTGCCTACAGGACACAAACCACAGAGACAAAGACAGACAAGATCTCAGAGTGAAAGGCTGGGAAACAACTTTCCAAGCAAATGGTCGGAAGAAGTAAGCTGGAGAAGCCATTCTAATATCAAATAAAATCAATTTCCAACTAAAAGTCATCAAAAAAGATAAGGAAGGACACTTCATATTCATCAAAGAAAAAATCCCCTATATGAACTCTCAATCCGAAATATCTATTCTCCAAATACAAGGGCACCTACATACATAAAAGAAACCTTAATAAAGCTCAAAGCACACATTGTACCTCACACAATAATAGTAGGAGATTTCAACACCCCACTCTCATCAATGGAGAGATCATGGAAACAGAAATTAAACAGAGACATAGGCAGACTAAGAGAAGTCATGAACCAAATGGACTTAACAGATATTTATAGAACATTCTATCCTAAAACAAAGGATATACCTTCTTCTCTCCACCTCATGGTACTTTCTCCGAAACAGACCATAAAACAGGCTTCAATAGATACAGAACGATAGAAATAATACCATGCGTCCTATCAGACCAGCAAGGGCTAAACTGGTCTTCAACAATAATAAGGGAAGAACGCCCACATACACATGGAAGTTGAACAATGCTCTACTCAATGATAACCTGGTCAAGGAAGAAATAAAGAAAGAAAATGAACACTTCTTAGAAGTTAATGAAAATGAAGGTATAAAATACCCAAACTTATGGGACATCATGAAATCTGTGCTAAGAGAAAAACACATAGCTCTGGGTGCCTGCAGAAAGAAACAGGAGAGAGCATATATCAGCAGCTTGACAGTACACCTAAAAGGTCTAGAATGAAAAGAAGCAAATACATCCAGGAGGAGAAGAAGGCAGGAAATAATCAAACTCAGAACTGAAATCAACCAAGTAGAAACAAAAAGGACCATAGAAAGAATCAACAGAACCAAAAGTTGGTTCTTTGAGAAAATCAACAAGATAGATAAACCCTTAGCCAGACTAGTGAGAGGACACAGAGAGTGTGTCCAAATTAACAAAATTACAAATGAAAAGGGAAACATAAACACAGAATCAGAGAAAATTCAAAAAATCATAAGATCCTACTACAAGAGCCTATATTCAAAAAAACTTGAAAATCTGCAGGAAATGGACAATTTCCTAGACAGAGACCAGGTACCGAAGTTAAATCAGGAACAGATATACCATTTAAGCAACCCCATAACTCCTAAAGAAATAGAAGCAGTCATTAAAGGTCTCCCAACCAAAATGAGCACAGGTCCAGATGGGTTCAATGCAGAATTCTATCAGGCCTTCATACAAGACCTCATTACAATAACATAAACACAGAATCAGAGGATATTTAAAAGATCATCAGATCCTACTATAAGAGCCTATATTCAAAAAACTTGAAAATCTGCAGGAAATGGAGATACCCATAGGCATACAAGAAGCCTACAGAACTCCAAATAGATTGGACCAGAAAAGAAACACCTCCCGTCACATAATAGTCAAAACACCAAACGCACAAAACAAAGAAAGAATATTAAAAGCAGTAAGGGAAAAAGTTCAAGTAACAAATAAATGCAGACCTATCAGAATCACACCAGACTTTTCGCCAGAAACTATGAAAGCCAGAAGATCCTGGACAGATGTCATACAGACCCTAAGAGAACACAAATGCCAGCCCAGGTTGCTGCATCCTGCAAAACACTCAATTAACATAGATGGAGAAACAAAGATATTCCATGACAATACCAAATTTACACAATATCTTTCTACAAATCCAGCACTACAAAGGATAATAAATGGTAAAGCCCAACATAAGGAGGCAAGCTATACCCTAGAAGAAGCAAGAAACAAATCGTATTGGCAACAAAACAAAGAGAAGAAAAGCACACAAACAAAACTTCATATCCAAATATGAATATAACGGGAAGCAATAATCACTATTCCTTAATATCACTCAACATCAATGGCCTCAACTCCCCAATAAAAAGACATAGATTAACAAACTAGATACGCAAAGAGGACCCTGCATTCTGCTGCCTACATGAAACACACCTCAGAGACAAAGACAGACACTACCTCACTGTGAAAGTCTGGAAAACAACTTTCCAAGCAAATGGTCAGAAGAAGCAAGCTGGAGTAGCCAGTCTAATATCAAATAAAATCAATTTTCAACTAAAAGTCACCAAAAAAGATAAGGAAGGACACTTTATATTCATCAAAGGAAAAATCCACCAAGATGAACTCTCAACCCTAAATATCTATGCCCAAATACAAGGGCACCTCCAAACATAAAAGAAACCTTACTAAAGCTCAAAACACACATTGCACCTCACACAATAATAGTAGGAGATTTCAACACCCCACTCTCATCAATGGACAGATCATGGAAACAGAAATTAAACAGAGACGTAGACAGACTAAGAGGAGCAAAAGGATATACCTTCTTCTCAGCTCCTCATGGTACTTTCTCCAAAATTGACCATATAATTGGTCAAAAAACGGGCCTCAACAGGTACAGAAAGATAGAAATAATCCCATTCGTGTTATGGGACCACCACGGCCTAAAGCTGGTCTTCAATAACAATAAGGGAAGAATGCTCACATATACGTGGAAATTGAAAAATGCTCTACTCAATGATAACCTGGTCAAGGAAGAAATAAAGACAGAAATTAAAGACTTTTTAGAATTTAATGAAAATGAAGGTACAACATACCCAAACTTATGGACACAATGAAAGCTGTGCTAAGACGAAAACTCATAGCGCTGAGTGCCTGCAGAAAGAAACAGGAAAGAGCATATGTAAGCAGCTTGACAGCACACCTAAAAGCTCTAGAACAAAAAGAAGCAAATACACCCAGGAGGAGTAGAAGGCAGGAAATAATCAAACTCAGAGCTGAAATCAACCAAGTAGAAACAAAAAGAACCATAGAAAGAATCAAGAAAACCAAAAGTTGGTTCTTTGAGAAAATCAACAAGATAGATAAACCCTTAGCCAGACTAACGAGAGGACACAGAGAGTGTGTCCAAATTAACAAAATCAGAAATGAAAATGGAGACATAACTACAGATTCAGAGGAAATTCAAAAAATCATTAGATCTTACTATAAAAGCCTATATTCAACAAAACTTGAAAAATCTACAGGAAATGGACAATTTCCTAGACAGATACCGGTACTGAAGTTAAATCAGAACAGATAAACCAGTTAAACAACCCCATAACTCCCTAAGGAAATAGAAGCAGTCATTAAAGGTCTCCCAACCAAAAGAGCCTAGGTCCAGACGGGTTTAGTGCAGAATTCTATCAGGCCTTCATACAAGACCTCATACCAATATTATCCAAACTATTCCACAAAATTGAAACAGATGG
>NC_046163.1:28682006-28699177 GCF_011064425.1 Rattus rattus
GACAAATGGGATCTCATAAAACTGTAAAGCTTCTGTAAGGCAAAGGACACTGTGGTTAGGACAAAACGGCAACCAACAGATTGGGAAAAGATCTTTACCAATCCTACAACAGATAGAGGCCTTATATCCAAAATATACAAAGAACTCAAGAAGTTAGACCGCAGGGAGACAAATAACCCTATTAAAAAATGGGGTTCAGTGCTAAACAAACAATTCACAGCTGACGAATGCCGAATGTCTGAGAAACACCTAAAGAAATGTTCAACATCTTTAGTCATAAGGGAAATTCAAATCAAAACAACCCTGAGATTTCACCTCACACCAGTGAGAATGGCTAAGATCAAAAACTCAGGTGACAGCAGATGCTGGCGAGGATGCGGAGAAAGAGGAACACTCCTCCATTGTTGGTGGGATTGCAAACTGGTACAACCATTCTGGAAATCAGTCTGGAGGTTCCTCAGAAAATTGGAAATTGAACTGCCTGAGGACCCAGCTATACGTCTCTTGGGCATACACCCAAAAGATGCCCCAACATATAAAAAAGACACGTGCTCCACTATGTTCATCGCAGCCTTATTTATAATAGCCAGAAACTGGAAAGAATCCAGATGCCCTTCAACAGAGGAATGGATACAGAAAATGTGGTACATCTACACAATGGAATATTACTCAGCTATCAAAAACAATGCCTTTATGAAATTCGTAGGCAAATGGTTGGAACTGGAAAATATCATCCTGAGTGAGGTAACCCAATCACAGAAAAACACACCTGGTATGCACTCATTGATAAGTGGCTATTAGCCCAAATGCTTAAATTGCCCTAGATGCACAGAACACATGAAACTCAAGAAGGAGGACCAAAATGCAAATGCTTTACTCCTTCTTTAAAAAGTGAACAAGAATACCCTTGGCAGGGAATAGAGAGGCAAAGATTAAAACAGACACAGAAGGAACACCCATTCAGAGCCTGCCCCGCATGTGGCCCATACATATACAGCCACCCAATTAGACAAGATGGATGAAGCAAAGAAGTGCAGGCCAACAGGAGCCGGATGTAGATCGCTCCTGAGAGACACAGCCAGAATACAGCAAATACAGAGGCGAATGCCAGCACCAAACCACTAAACTGAGAATAGGACCCTCGTTGTAGGAATCAGAAAAAGAACTGGAAGAGCTTGAAGGGGCTCGAGACCCCTTATGTACAACAATGCCAGGCAACCTGAGCTTCCAGTGACTAAGCCACTACCTAAAGACTATACATGGAATGACCCTGGACTCTGACCTCATAGGTAGCAATGAATATCCTAGTAAGAACACCAGTGGAAGGGGAAGCCCTGGGTCCTGCTAAGACTGAACCCCCAGTGAACTAGATTGTTGGGGGGAGGGCGGCAATGGGGGTAGGATGGGGAGGGGAACACCCATAAAGAAGGCGAGGGGGGAGGGGGTTGTTTGCCTGAAAACCGGGAAAGGTAATAACACTCGAAATGTAAATAAGAAATACTCAAGTTAATAAAAAAATATATGACATAGAATTTATGACATAAAGTATACAAAATATACTTCAGAAAACATATTTTTAATATATACTTTAAACTATGCACTATTTATTGTATACTATGTAATGTGAACATATATTTTATCTAAAAATCTATAAATATAAATACAAAGGTAAATCTAAACACAAATATACAATATAAAATATGCAAAACACAATATCAAATATATAGTATATAATATACCTTACATGGTATCTAATATACAATACATGATGTATGATACATAATATGTGACACATTACATGTGACATAGGAATTGTGACTCATGACATTTTCTTTAACCTATAGCATGTAATATAATATACTAAATATGATATATGGTACATGATCTTCAATCTGTAAAGTATGAGATATAAAATATGATACATAATATATAATGTATGATATCTGATATAAAATATGTAATATATACATACTACATACACTATAGTATATACAATATTTAATATATTGAATGTATAATATATCACACATAACATGTAATATAAAACAAGTAACATCAATATGTAACATATACCATATGACTTACAACTTACAACATACAACATACAAAGTGCAACCCTTAAGATAAAACCTGAGAGCACAAGTGAGAACACCACTTCTGCTTGGAGGGACCTGCCTGGAGTCCTCAGTACACAGGAACCAAGGATCAGGCTGGGACAGGATCCTTCTAGTTTCTGTCTGCACCCTGAGCTGACGCTGTGCCACAGCTCTCTGTACCCAGTTCCTGTGAGGAGAGGGTTTGTCTTCCAGGAATGCTGACACACAGACTTAGAGAAGGGTCAAGCCACTGTCTGAGACAGCAAGACCAGGTAATAGCAGAGATAACCAGATGGCAAGAGGAAAGCGCATGAACCTAAGCAACAGAAAGCAAGGCAACTTGGCACCCTCAGAACCCAGTTCTCCCACCACAGCAAGTCCTAGATACCCCAACTCACCAGAAAAGTAAGATTATGATTCAAAATCACATCTTATGATGCTGTTAGAGGACTTTAAGAAGGACATAAATGACTCCCTTAAACAAATACAGGACAACACAGATAAATGATAGAAGCACTTAAAGAGGAATCACAAAAATCCCTTAAAGAATTACAGAAAAACACAACCAAAAGGTGAAGGAATTGAACAAAACCATCCAGGATCTAAACATGGCAATAGAGACAATAAAGAAATAGCAAAGAGAAACAACATTGAAGATAGAAAACCTAGGAAAGAGATCAGGAGTCATAGATGCAAGCATCGCCAACATAATACAAAAGATAGAAGAGAGAATCTCATGGGCAGAAGATACCATATAAAACATTGACACAACCATCAAAGAAAATGCAAAATGCAAGAAACTTCTAACCCAAAACATCCAGGAAATCCAGGGTACAATGAGAACACTCAACCTAAAGATAGTAGAAATAGGTAGAGAAGAGAGAGAAGATTCCCAACTTAAGGGCCAGTAAGTATCTTCAACAAAATTATAGAAGAAAACTTTCCTAACCTAAAGAAAGAGATGCCCATAAACATACAAGAAAAGAAATCCCTCCTGTCACATAATAGTAAAAACTCACTGATAAGTGGCTTGAATTAGCCCAAATGCTTGAATTACCCTAGATGCACAGAACACTGAAAATGAAGGTGGATGATTAAAATGCGAATGCTTCACTCCTTCTTTAAAAGGGGAACAAGAATGCCCTTGTCAGGGAATAGGGAGGCAAAGATTAAAACAGAGGCAAAAGGAACACCCATTCAGAGCCTGCCCCACATGTAGCCCATACATATACAGCCACCCAATTAGACAAGGTGGATGAGGCAAAGAAGTGCAGGCTGACAGGAACTGAATGTAGATCTTTCCTGAGAGACACAGCCAGAATTCAGCAAATATATAGGCGAATCCCATTATTAAACCACTGAACTGAGAAAGGGACCCCCTTTGGACGAATTAGAGAAAGGACTGAAAGAGCTCAAAGGGACTTGAGAGCCCATATGAACAACAATGCCAACCAACCAGAGCTTTCAGTGTCTAAGCCACTACCCAAAGACTATACATGGACTGACCCTGGGCTCCAACTGCATAGGTAGCAATGAATAGCCTAGTAAGAGCACCAGTGGCAGGGGAGGGCCTTGGTCCTGCCAAGACTGAACCCCCAGTGATTCTGATTGTTGGGGGGAGCACGGTAATATGGGTAGGGTGGGGAGGGGTACACCCATAGAGAAGGGGAGTGGGTGGGGTTAGGGGGATGTTGGCCCAGAAACTGGGAAAGGGAATAACAATTGAAATGTAAATAAGAAATCCCCAAGTTAATAAAGATGAAAAAAACAAAGAAATAGCAGCAGTCATAGAAAGTCTCCCAACAAAAAAAAAGAGCCCAGGAACAGTGATTTTCATGCAGAATTCTATCAAACATTCACTCAATACCCAATACCAATACTCTTCAAGCTATGTCACAAAATAGAAACAGACAGAACACTACCCAATTCCATCTATGAAGCTAAAATTACCCTTATACCTTAACCATACAAAGACCCAAGAAAGAAAGAGAAGTTCAGACCAATTTCCCTTATGGATATCGATGCAAAAATACTCAATAAGGTTCTGGCAAACTGAATTAAAGACCACATCAAAACGATCATCCATCATGATCAAATGGAAAGCTTAGTCCCAGGAATGGGGATGGTTAAATATACAGAATTCATCCTATGTAATCCCACTACATAAAACAATCTCAAAAAAAAAAAAACACATGATATCATATCATTAGCTGCCGAGAAAGCATTTCACAAAATTGAGCACCCCTTCATGTTAAAAATCTTGGAAAGGTCAGGAATTCAAATTCCATACCTAAATATAGTAAAAGCCAATATACAGCACACCTGTAGCCAACATATCAAACCAAATTAAAGAGAGAGACTTGAATCCCATAAAACCTCTAGGGACTAGACAAGGCTGCCCTCTTGCCCCCACTTATTCAATATAATACTTGAATTCCTAGTCAAGAACAATCAGACAACAAAGAAAGGTTAAAAAGGATACAAATTGGAAAGGAAGAAGTCAAAATATCACTGTTTGCAGATTGATGTGTTACTACACTTCGGTGACCTTAAATTCCACCAGACACAACTCACTGATATCAACTTCAACAAATTTAGATATAAATTTAACTCAAACAAATTAGTAGCCTACCTCTATTCAAAGGATAAACAGTCTGTGAAAGAAATTAGGGAAACAACACCTTTCACAATAGTCACAAATAATAGAAAATCCCTTATTTTGACTCTAGCCAAGCAAGTGAACAATCTGTATGATAAGTACTTTAAGTCTCTTAAGAAAGAAATTGAAGATCACAGAAGGTGTAAGGATCTCTTATAGTCATGGATTAGGATTAATATTGTGAAAATGGCCATTTTCCCAAAGCAATCTACAGACTCTGCAATCCCCATCAAAATTCAACTCAGTTCTTCATAGAGTTAAAAAGAGCAATTTACAAATTCATTTGGAACAACAAAACAAAACCAAAAAAAGGATAGTGGCTATCCTCCATAAAAAAAACTTCTAGGGAATCACCATCCCTGACCACAAGCTGTATTATAGAGCAATAGTGATTAAAAACTGATAATGGTACAGAGGCAGGCAGGTAGATCAATGAAATAGAATTGAAACCCAGAAATGAACCCATACACCTATGGTCTCTTGATCTTTAACAAAGGAGCTAAAACCATCCAATGGAAAAAAGATAGCATTTTCAACAAATTGGGCTGGTTCAACTTGTTGTCAACATGTAGGAAAATGCAAAATGGTACATTCTTATTACCCTATAGAATGGAAACATGCCCCACTATGTTCATAGTATGCTTATTTATAATAGCCAGAAGCTGGAAAGAAGTTAGATGTCCTTCTATAGAGGCATACATACAGGAAAATGTGGTGCATTTACAAGCACCAAAAAATACTACTCCATATTAAAACAATGACACTGTCAAATTCTTAAGCAAATGGATAGAATCAAAAATGTCCTGAGGAATAGTCTTCACCAATAAAACACATGATTTGCAGTAATATCAAATATTAGCAAACAACTCAGAATACCCAAGAAACAATTTACAGACCACATGAACTTCAAGAAAAAGGAAGAGCAAAGTGTGGATGCTTCAGTCCTTCTTAGAAGGGGGAAATGCTCACAGCGGGAAATACAGAGAAGTAATATGATTCACAGACTGAGGGAAAAGCCATCAAGAGACTGCCATACCTGGGAATCCATCCCACATACAATCTCCAAATGCAGACACTATTGTCGATGCCAAGAAGTGCATACTGATAAGAGCCTGATATAGCAGTATCCTCAGAGACTCTGCCAGAGCCTGAAAATACAGAGTCTGAGGCTCACAGCCACTGGACTGAGAAGAGGGTCACCAGTGGAGGAATTTGAGAAAGGACTGAAGTAGCCAAATGGATTTGCAACCCCATAGGAAGAACAATATCAACCAACCAAACACTCCAAAGCTCACAGGGACTAAAACACCAACCAAAGAATACACAAGGAGCAACCCATGGCTCCAGCCACATGTATAGCAGATGATGGACTTTTAGGGCATCAATAGGAAGAGAGGCTCTTGGTCCTTTGAAGGCTTGATGCACCAGTGAAGGGGAATGCGAAGGCGGGGAGGTGGTAGGTAGTGGATGGGTTGGTGGTGAACCCTCATAGGAGCAGGGGTGGGCATGGAATAGGGGTTTCATAAGGCATAGCAGGAAGGGGTTTACATTTGAAATATAAATAAAGAAAAAAATATCAAATTAATAAGAAAGAAAAAAAAAAACAGGCAGAACCAGCTATATGCCTTCTGCATCAGTTTGCTGCCAGGTTCCTGCTCTGTTTGATTTCCTCTCCTGTTGTCCTTCAGGGATCAACAGTGTAATGTAGAGTGTAATACAAATAAGCCCTGTCCTCCCCAACTTGCTGCTTGGTCTTGGTGTTACATCACAGCATTAGGAACCTTAACCAGGACAGAAATTGGTAACTGAAGTAACAGACTTAAATATGTTGTTTGTGGGAGGATTGTGGAAAGGCTTTGGAACGTTGTGCTATAAAAGCCATAGAATGTTCTAATCTTGGTGAGCCAAATTTTAAAAAAAAAAAAAAACTTGGAAGATAAGAACGTTAAAGGCCCTGGGAATTACAAAGTGAAATTTATAGACTTTATCAGGCTGTTTGTTGTTTTGACTTAAGATTCTGTGGTTCTCTTTAGCTGGGCCTGAAGAATCAACTGTGATTAAGAATACACTAGAACTGCTGATGTTAAACCTTTGCTCTTCTGGGATTCTGAATGCTGCTTGTGTCAAGCTGAGAAATTAGTGTTTAGGAAGAGGCCAGCATCACTGAGGTGAAATCTTCTGAAAAGTGTTTTTAGTGAGTCAGCACACAGAAGCTGTGTTCCAGACATGACCAAGGTTTTACCTGTTCTGGTAGATGAACTGGCAGTTTAAGAGTCATCTAGGTGGTACTGGTTTTGAAAGCATTGTGGAGAACAAGTGAGTCTTATTAATGTGAGAGAACAAGGGAGATCATTTGTGAAGATGCAGCCTCAGTAGCAGTTGACAGCCCAGGACTTAGGGGTCATGCAGAAAACTTAAGCTTTGATGCCATGAAGTGAGCCTAGTTGAGTACACCATGAAGCCCAGTTGCAGCTGAAGACACTAGCACTTTGGTGATGTCAGTTCCATGGGGCAACCTCCAAGAAGAGCAGCAGTAGTGGAGTGGAGCCTGCCAGAGCTTAGAAGACAAGCTGTGTGTCCTGCCGAAGGCAGAGCCAGAGCAGTGACCTAAACCCTTTAGAGTAACCCACAAGTTCATGAATGAATCCCAGACCCTGAACACTGAGTTATCTTTATGACTGGAGTTTGATATGGCCTTGTTCAGATTATGAGTGTGCCCTGGTTCTTGCCTCTTGAGATGAGAAGTTTTTATTTAATTTGATTATTACAGTTTCCCGTATAGAGGAATGACTTTAATGCACTTTTTGTGTGGAGATGTGTGGGATTGTTTTGTAAAAGGGGAGATTAGAAGATATTTTTAAAAGACTGAGTTTTAATGTGTTTGAATGTGTAAGGACGGACTGGGGGGCTTTTAAATTTTATAGTTTATATTGTTAGATATGAAAATTAACATGTCATCTTGGGAATAAATGAGAAATCGAAAGGTTCTGAAGTGATGTATTTTGTGTGTCAGGTGAGCAAGATTTCTGACTATTACGTCAACCAAACAATCCAAAAATCATTAGAGAAGAGGGAGAAAATATCCCTAAGATTTGGCTGTAGTCAAGCCTTAGGGCACTTTTTGATTAGGGTATTGATGTGAGAGGTTTGAGCCCATTGTGGGTGAAGGCACCTGGACTTGATTCTAGGTGCTTGTAGCTGGATAGGACTGTTTGTTGCCTCTCTTCTTTGGAAGCTTGTATTTCAAACCATAAAGCTATTTCTCTGCAAGAGTCAATTCTGGTCAGTTCTGCCTAAGGGGACTCTGAAGCCAGTTTCTCAAGTTCCTGGTGTCTTCAGCAATAGAGACTTACCTTCTCTATCTGAGAATTAACTCAGGACAACAGCAATATGCTATATTTTGTTGAGTCTCTTAGGCAGGCCTATTTAAGAACTCAGAGGGCTTCCCATATCTGGTATTGGGGGATTTGTTAGGTGGTCTTTGACTCTTTGTGGAAGCACCATCAGTTCCAATGAGAGCAGTTCATTAAAACTATGTGTGTATAATTATAAACATAAGTACATGTGTTATAGGGATTTATAGGTAGTTCACAGTATGATTTCTTCTTTTTTTCAGTCATCTATATTATTTACCTCCTTTTCTCTTCCTGTATTTGCCCCCTTTCCTAACAAGCCTCTGCACTTGACCAGATCACGTATTCTATTTTCCTTTACCCTCCTCCTTCTTCTTTATTTACTCCTCCCTCTTTATATGAAGCCCCGTCCCATTTTCTCTAACATAGCACTCTATCCTACCATCTTCTTTTCTCTCTTTCAACTTTCTTCTATATTTGCCTCACTCCCATTCCCTAAGGAATCCCCCTTTCCCATTTCTGTGATCAGATTATTTACACTTTACTCTTCCCCTGTCCTTTGCTCCCCAACACCTTTATCCTGGCTATGGTCCAATTTGACTTTCCTGGTTTCTATACTTACTACAGTCTATGTATGCATATTTGAATTTTGGAGGTTATGAGCTCTCCAATCAGAGATTATGGGCCATCTGCAGGACAATTTATAAACTCACAATTTCAACATAATCCAGCAACAATACATTGAAACTAACACTTTCTTTTTCATTCATTCATTCATTCATTCATTCATTATTTCTTTCTTTCTTTCTTGTTTGGTTCATTGCATAAGAATTCTCATTTTAGCATTAAGTTACAGTCTGAAATAAGAAATTTTAAACTCGCCTTTAATACAACAATGATGGTTTATTGGAATTACAACACCGGGAGCTAAAATGGGGATTCTCCTGTCTTCCCAAAAAAGTCAACTCTCACAGCTGCTATCAATTTCATCCTTGTCAGGATGTAAGGATTAATTTTTTATCATTTTTATCATTTTTACCCACATTAATATTAGGGTCCTATGGTTAGGTTGCTGTGGTGGTAATCTCTTTGCTGAAGGACAGCTGTTCTCAAGTTGGTCCTTAACCAACACTAAGATTTTGACTTTGGATTGCTTAATCTTCTGGTACTCAGAAAAATCCATACATGTCTGTTTTAATATATATAAAGTTCCTCTTCTCCCCTGAGCACTTCGATTATCTTTGGGGCTTTACAGTGTTACACTGGAGTGGCTGGCATGTGTGGTTTGTCTAACTTTTCCATATTGACATGAACATGTTGATAGATGGTATTTTAACTTGTCAATGTCCATTCAGCTTTCCTGCTGAAATGTTCTTCCTTGCTCAGTCTCTTTGGTACTGCTTGTGCAGAGAAAAGAAGGAGGAACCCAGGCTATTACAGCTTGAAAGAAGGAAACCATCATAAGGGGAGGTAACAGTTTGACGTATATATAGGGTTTTTGTAAGATCCAGTACATACCATAGAGTATAGTGAAGTACTGAGATCAGCTGAAACCTTTTACTGGAGTGTTGCAGGGGGTGCACTTTTTGTATATTGCATACAGCAGAAGAATGGGAGCGTAGCATCTGTTTACATGGCCGTGTCATCTCAATCTGGGGGTCCTTTTGAGTCCAGTGGGCCACTGTTGTTTTTGCTGATAATTTTGGTGAAGGCTGATGTTTTAGAAATTTTGAAGGTCCCAGTCCACTTGGGTGGCTGGACTGTAATAACCCCTGCCAAAACTGAATCCACCCAAGGAGTCTGATGGGCAGGGGCCTCCTAATCGTTGGTTTTCTTCTTGGCTGATGTTCCTTTCTGTGGCTCAGATGGTTGGGCCAGTAACTCTGGAGTCCCATGCTATCATCCTGGGCATCATAGAGACCACAGCTACTTCCTGAAAGCACTGTTGAACTTCCACATCACAGGGGCTCTGTGGGAAAAAAGGCGAACCCAAAAGGGAAGTTTGGAAGGAAAAAGTAGGTGTTGTGTGTGGCGGCCATTGCAAACCTCATCTAGGGGGGTTCCAGGGGGGACCAGAGCTGGTATCCTGCCATGACAGTCTGATTATACTCCCCTACAGAGCACAGATTCCAGAGAGTAGCAGCTGAGTCTTCTGGTTGGCTCTTAGCAACAGCTTTGACCTAAGACCACCAGAACCTAACCCACTGTGAGGTTTCAAGCTCTGCCTACTACCCAATCTTCAGTAAGTCAGATATGGGACCCTTGAGGCCAAGACAACTTTTGGTCCCATAATCACATTTTGAATGAATGTTGATAGTTTAGAATTATTTTCTGTTATGCAATAAAAGTGAATAGGAAATAACGTGTTATACCAATAAACATCTAAAACATTACCTAAGGCACCTTTAAAGTATCATACATAAAGTAGCAACATGGAAGTAATCCATAAATTCAAAAAGACATTCCCACACTCTTGTGTTCCTCATCTACCTTCTCTGTCTTTCTTTTCTCATTGGATACTTCCAGTCAGACAAACTGCAGCTGTGATATTGAAATATGTTCTATTTGTCTTGTTCAATATTCGGGTTTGGTTGTTTGGTTGTTTTGTTTATTTCTTCAATGTGGAGCCTGTGTGCTGAGTTTATAACTCACTGATGGAAGGGATGCCTAGATTGTGTGAGGTTCTGAGTTCTATCTCCAATGCTGAGGGAAAAAAAAAGCAAAGAATAATGCCTTGCTAAGTGTGCTGGTATAAGTAGGCATGGCCCACATAGACTCAAGTGGCTAAATGCTTTGCCCATACTGAGTGGCACTATTAGGAAGTATGGCCTCATTGGATGAAGGTGTCACTCTGTGTGAGACCTGAGGTCTCCTGAGGTCTCCTGAGGATCAAGGTTGTAGAACTCTCAGCTCCTTCTCCAATATCATGCCAGCCTGCACTCTGTCATGTTTCATGCTATGACAGTAATAGACTCAACCTCTGTAACCATAAGCCAATGCCATGTTTTCTAAGAGTTGCTGTTGTCATGGCACTTCTTCACAGCAATAAACTAACACACTAAATAGTCCAGGCTAGTTTTAAACTTTCTCTATATCCCAGACTGGTCTTGAACTTGCTTTGTATTTCTAGATACTCTAGTATACACTGTGTGACTGAGTTTAGTCCCAAACATGTGGTGGTCCTGCCTCCGTTTCCCAAGTGTGGTGACTCCATTTGCCCACTGCCGTGTCTGTGTTTGTTCTCTGTTTTGTTTTGCTTTGGTCTCTCTTTGAAGACAGGAATTCACTAGTGTGAAGCAATGTCACTGACATTGGAGAACACAGTTGCTTGTGGGTAGAAAAATGGAGGGATTTTGTCTCAGAGCCACAGGGACCTTTGTTCAAATTTAGCAGTCAAAGTGAAGCAAAATCAGTGAGCTTTTGATAAGGGAAAGAATCAACTGTAGGCTTCATTATTTGATGTAGTTAATCTTTAAAGTTGAGGGAGCTAAACAAAAATATCTTGGTTACTCACTTCCTTATGAAACAAATTTTTATGAATTAAATTATAAAATTATTTATGAAAGCATTTGGCAACCCTTAATATCAGGAATAAACCTGATTAAGATATATATATATATATATATATATATATATATATATATATATTCAATGTAAGTTTACTAAGCAGAGACCACACAGAGCTACTAAAATAGATGTTTAGATAATATTATAAGTATGGTTCACTGGTCATCTTAATAGCATAATCTACATTTCAGGAAAAAGTGTAATTTTGGTGTACAGTTTCCATATAGGCCAATCTCCTGTGAACTATGCTGAAACACTTGACATACTAAGAAAATTACTGGGGACATAAAAATTAAGTTAGGTCTCAGAAGGATGATGGCAAGGAAGGATTCTTTCTCTTTCTTACACCAGTTCAATCTTTTCCTATATTTACATCCTGCTTCAGCAACACACAAATCATTACAAGTTAAATTTATCATAACAATTGATGTTTTTGATCAATAGATCTTGACTTTTAATTAGGATTTTAAGTGGTCACTTGCCAGGAAGATCACTCAAGTCTTCAGAAAGTGTTTTGTGTCATTCACTGTATACAGCTGTATTAGTTAAGATTTTATTGCAGAGACAACATACCATGACTAAGGCAACTTATAAAAGAAAGCATTTAATTGTACTTAACATTTCATCAGGTAAGAGCCTGTGATGGCAGAGCAAAAGCATGAATATCCAAGAGCTTACTTCTCGAACCACAAGCAAGAGGTAAAGAGAAATAGCTTGAAGTGATGAAATAGGACCAGTCTTTTGAAATCTCAAAACTTTCCCTGTGACATATAGACTTTAACAAGGCCACACCTCCTAATACTTCCTAAACAGTTCTACCAACTAAAGTCCAAGTATTGAAACAATGAGCATATGGGGGACATTCTTATTCAAATTACTACAACAGAATACATTCAGGTCAGAATGTATTGCTATGTCATTAGTAACTTATAATCCATTGAGTCATTTTCTTTATTAAGCACATTTACTGAATATAAAAATGTATAAGAGAAGAATCAAGTTAATCAAACAAGCCCCCATATCATTCAACCAAAGTTAATTTAAATGTGTCTTATAAAACTGGATATAGATATAGTAAACAATCCAGAAAATTCAAAATATTATGGTATATGATTTAAGGTATAATTCTACCACCACAAGTAATAATGAATTTGACATGACCAAAATACTTCTTCCAGTATAATGTCCCATATGTATGTATGAATATTTTTATTCAAAACCGTGGAGTGACTCCCAGTTACTTTGTGGTATGGAAATTTTTCAGTTTATTCATTTCCCTCTGATTATTTGGTCATTTTCATCTATGAAATAAATGTACAATAGACAGAAAAACAATAAGAGTATACCAATTATATTACGTCTCTAAGGCATGCAAGTACTAAATTCTCAAGGGTCAAAATAATTGTTCTACCTTTTCTTCTGGTACTAGAGCCACATTTGGGACCCTCAATTTCCCAGGAAGAGCTCTGGACTGAGCCATAAACCCAGCTCAAGTTGACTATCATGTAGACCTTGGTCTTCTGGGATGAAGGAGAGTAACACACCCATGGAAAGCTTGGAAAGAATATACACACTGAGAAAGAGTTGACTGATAAAATGAACAGCCTTCTAGGTAGCATCTGCCTGTGGCTGTCTTCGTCTGCATAGATGTCAGACTCCTCCTCTCTTCTTCCTTGGGAAGTTATCTTGGCAGGAAATGAGGAAAGGAGAGAAGAAAAGCTCATATCTACACCAACTGTTTCTTTTACTAATGTAAAGATAGATGCACATTTCTTTTTACAAAAGCGCAACTTTTAGAATCATCCCCAATCTGCGGATGTCCATACCTCTTTTGAATCATCAACCCTAAATATGCCAAAGAAACATACTTGTAGTATCACAGATGATACAGTTCAAATTCCTTTATATTTCTACTTTCTGGCACCCAGTATCTTTTCAAAATGTCTATTTTAGTAGTCTATGGAGAATCCTACTCAGACTGGTAAACTCTCTAGCCATTTACATAGACACTGTGAACATTAATATGGCATGACACAGTTAAAATCTCAAGGGTCAAGTGAGCTGGGCAGGAGAAGGGTTGAGTAAGGAAGGCTAGTATACATATTGATACTCTGCAAAAGCCTTTCTGACCATGGCCTTCACTAGACTAAAGTTAAGAGGCCTATTGCCAGATAGCCTTCCCCATTGACTGGATCCATCAGTCCTTTCCAGATTTGTAAGACTGGATGGTATAATAATTAATCATCATCATCATCATCTACCTGACTGGCTTTATACTAATTAAAGAAATATGCCTCTGTGAACTTCTGTAATGAGTGTCTAGATTAGGTTAACTGAGGTAGGAAGATCTATCCTGAGTTTGGGAGGAACAATCTCAAGGACTGTGGTCCTGACTTGAATAAAAAGGAGAGAGAGGGCTGAGCAACAGTGATCATTGCTCTCTGCTTCCTGATTGAGGAAGTAATCAATGCACGAAGCTTAATCCTTCTCCTGCTGCTGGGCCTTCCCAGCCAGAGAGATCTGGACCTTCTAATAGTGGAGCCAAATATTCCTTCTCATTTTGTAACAACAGTGAGACAAGTAACTAGTACAGTAGATTCATTGTTAAATATAAGATAGAACAGAAAATATAATAAAAAGAAATGCATGTCCATTTATTTATGATGAGAAAAATTCCACCAAGACAGGTAAATACAATAAATATCAGTCATAAAATTTCTAAACCTCTGCTACAATGTTTCTGTTTTTGGTCCCCAGTCTTCTTGCTTTGTAACCTTTAATTTTTTCTCCATAGCCTAAAAAAACCTTCTCATTTGTACAACATCACTAGTAAGATCAGGGAAAGTGTGAGAAATTTTCAAATTGGTGAAAACTTTTAAAAACTTTTATCAAGTTTATTTCCTAAGTAACCTATGACTCTTGAAGGCATTTGGAGTTTCTTGTGGAGTAGATATTCATGTGTGTGTGTGTGTGTGTGTGTGTGTGTGTGTGTGTGTGTGTGTGTTTTGACAATGCTTATTGACTGTCTAGTTTGTGTCATGGTATAGTGTACATTTTATGGTTTACTTTATAAAATCTCATATCAAAACATGAAGGAATAAATTTTTAAGCAAGATTACTTTTGACAGGAGAGAACTTGTATTTCTTTTTTACTGTTCAATGATTTTTTTCTTTTTTTCTTAATTAACTTGAGTATTTCTTATTTACAATTCGATTGTTATTCCCTTTCCTGGTTTCCAAGCCAACATTCCCCTAACCCCTCTCCCTCCCCTTGTATGTGGATGTTTCTCTTCCCATCCTCCCCCCATTACAGCCCTCCCCTTCTTGAGTTCTTTGTATATTTTGGATATACGCCCTCTATCTGTTGCACGATTGGTAAAGATCTTTTCCCAATCTGTTGATTTCCATTTTGTCGTAACAACAGTGTATTTTGCCTTACAGACGCTTTGCAATTTCATGAGATCCCATTTGTCAATTCTTGATCTTAGAGCATAAGCCATTGGTGTTTTGTTCAGAAATTTTCTCCAGTGCCCATGTGTTGAGATGCTTCCCCCACTTTTTCTTCTATTAGTTTGAGGTACCGGTTTGATGTGGAGGTCCTGATCCTAAATGAGACTTAAGCTGTGTACAGGGTGATAAGTATGGATTGATCTGCATTCTTCTACATGCTGACCTCCAGTCGAACCAGCACCATTTGCTGAAAATGCTATCTTTTTTCCATTGGATGGTTCTGGCTCCTTTGTCAAAAATCAAGTAACCATACGTGTGGGTTCATTTCTTGGTCTTCAATATTATCCATTGGTCTATCTGTCTGTCTCTGTAACAATACCATGCAGTTTTTATCACTATTGCTCTGTAATACTGCTTGAGTTCAGGGATTGTGATTCCCCCGAAGTCCTTTTATTGTTGAAAACTAATTTTAGCTATCCTGGTTTTTTGTTATTCCAGATGAATTTGTAAATTGTTCTAACTCTTTGAAGAATTGGATTGGTATTTTGATGAGGATTGCATTGAATCTGTAGACTGCTTTTGGTGAAATGCCATTTTTAATATATTAATCCTGCCAATCCATGAGCATCGGAGATCTTTCCATCTTCTGAGGTCTTCTTCAATTTCTTTCTTCAGAGGCTTGAAGTTCAAATTGCACAGATCTTTCACTTGCTTGGTTAAAGAAACACCAAGGTACTTTATGTTTTTGGGACTATTATGAAGGGTGTCATTTCACTAATTTCTTTCTTGGCTTGTTTCTCTTTTGTATAGAGGAAGGCTCCTGATTTATTTGAGTTAATTTTGTACCCAGCCACTTTGCTGAAGTTGTTTATCAGCTTTAGTAGTTCTCTGGTGGAACTTTTGAGATCACTTAAATATACTATCATATCATCTGCAAATAGTGATACTTTGACTTCTTCTTTTCCGATCTGTATCCCCTTGACCTCCTTTTGTTGTCTGATTGCTCTGGCTAGAATTTCAAGAACTATATTGAATAAGTAGGGAGAGAGTGGGCAGCCTTGTCTAGTCCCTGATTTTAGTGGGATTGCTTCAAGTTTCTATCCATTTAGTTTAATGTTAGCCACTGGTTTGCTGTGTATGGCTTTTACTATGTTTAGGTATGGGCCTTGAATTCCTATTCTTTCCAGGACTTTTATCATGAAGTGGTGTTGAATTTTGTCAAATGCTTTCTCAGCATCTAATGAAATGATCATGTGGTTTTGTTCTTTCAGTTTGTTTATATAATGGATCACGTTGATGGTTTTCCGTATATTAAACCATCCCTGCATGCCTGGGATGAAGCCTACTTGATCATGGTGGATGATTGTTTTGATGTGCTCTTGGATTCGGTTTGCCAGAATTTTGTTGAGTATTTTTGCGTCGATGTTCATAAGGGAAATTGGTCTGAAGTTCTCTTTCTTTGTTGTGTCTTTGTGTGGTTTAGGTATAAGAGTAATTGTGGCTTCATAGAAGGAATTCAGTAGTGCTCCATCTGT
This sequence comes from Rattus rattus, assembly GCF_011064425.1. NCBI lineage: Eukaryota > Metazoa > Chordata > Mammalia > Rodentia > Muridae > Rattus > Rattus rattus. Next base: position 28,698,667 of record NC_046163.1, read on the forward strand.
TTCAATTTTGTGGAATAGTTTGGATAATATTGGTATGAGGTCTTCTATGAAGGTCCGATAGAATTCTGCACTAAACCCGTCTGGACCTGGGCTCTTTTTGGATGGGAGACCTTTAATGACTGCTTCTATTTCCTTAGGAGTTATGGGGTTGTTTAACTGGTTTATCTGTTCCTGATTTAACTTCGGTACCTGGTATCTGTCTAGGAAATTGTCCATTGCCTGCAGATTTTCAAGTTTTGTTGAATATAGGCTTTTATACTAAGATCTGATGATTTTTTGAGTTTCCTCTGAATCTGTAGTTTTGTCTCCCTTTTCATTTCTGATTTTGTTAACTTGGACACACTCTCTGTGTCCTCTAGTTAGTATGGCTAGGGGTTTATCTATCTTGTTGATTTTCTCAAAGAACCAACTTTTGGTTCTGTTGATTCTTTCTATGGTCCTTTTTGTTTCTACTTGGTTGATTTCAGCTCTGAGTTTGATTATTTCCTTCCTTCTTACCTCCTGGGTGTAT
>NC_046163.1:28699277-28811777 GCF_011064425.1 Rattus rattus
TTGAGTGCACCAGGCAGGTCAGGTTCCTTCTGGGAGCCTCCGTGCACCAGGGTTCCAGATGGCCTCGGTGTTTTCCTCTGGCGTCCGAGATGTGTGCAGAGCAGTCTCTTCTGGTTTCCCAGGGTGTCTGCCTCTCTGAAGGTTTACTCTCTCCCTCCCACGGGATTTGGGTGCAGAGAACTGTTTATCCGGTCTGTTTCCTTCAGGTTCCGGCGGTGTCTCAGGCAGGGTCCTGCCGCTTCTGGGCCCTCCCCACGGGCACCCAGAGGCCTTATACAGTTTCCTCTTGGGCCAGGGATGTGGGCAGGGGTGGGCAGTGTTGGTGGTCTCTTCCGCTCTGCAGCCTCAGGCGTGCCCACCTGACCAGGCGGTGAGGTCTCTCTCCCACGGGTTCTGGGGGAGCAGAGCTGCTGCAGGCCGGGATCCGAGGTGTGGGACTTCAGTAAACACAGGGCGTGCCCGGTTCTAGAGGATTCTGCCTCCGTGTGTCCCGAGATCACCAGGCCGCTTTCTTGCAGCAGAAAAGTTGGTCTTACCTGTGGACCCGAGGCTCAAGTTTGCTCGCGGGGTGCTGCCCACAGGCTCTCCGCGGTGGCAGCAACCAGGAAGCAGAATCATATATTCTAAAGTCTATACTACTGAATTGGGTAGTTGGCATGGAATCAAAAACAGCAATAATATTTAATTTGTTCAAGAATAAACCTGGTTAGAAAATTAAGAATATAGAATCATTATTATTATTTAAGAGTTGAGACCTCTATAGTGATTGAGAAGAAGTGGATAAATTTTGTGTCCTTCTGAACAAACTAATAAAAATGATCAGAAATTGTAAGTGTGTGCATATATTTATGACCTCTAAAGTTAGAGAATACGCGATGACGTGTGTGGGTCGAAAGGGGTAGATACATCACCTTCTACAAGACGTATACAACATATAAGAAGAGGGAGAAGAAAGAGTAAAAACCAGTGGGTGAGAAAATGTGCAGCAAATTAATATCTTCTGGAAAAGACATATCTGTTGTAACTCATGAGTTAATTGAAAATGTGCTGATTACTAGTACAAGATCTGTACAAGTTTAGACCCATCAACATGTAATCCTGGATTAGGGACCACACCATGAGGTGCCTCCCCCCATACCTACTGGGGGCCTATTAGCAGTTATTGGTTGTTGGAAAAGAAAGTATCATCTTCTTCAGTGTTCTGTGTGGCCACTAAGTGTCCTTTACTCATAAAAATCTCTGATCCAGAGTCAGGGAATGTTGGGAGCAATGCCCTTGAAGCCCTCCATTATTGATGTTATTATTATGGTTAGTTAAGTATAACTGGGTTCATGGAAAATCCCCAGTCAGCTGCGGAAGACTAATACAAATCTGGTGGTCAAGATAAATAATAATATGATAAAGTTAAATACATCTGACATCAAGATACCCAATGTGATGACCTGTAACCTTTCTGAAAAACCAACATCCTGCTGACTAATAGATATGACAAACCTGAGACCTTTCTGACATCCTGCCGATTCCCTGGCCACACAAATATTGTGTCCTTGGCCTGTGTAAATGTTTCTTACTTCCCTCCTCCATCTGTTACCCTGTTATGGTATAAATTCAGCCTTGGAAAAAAATAAAATTGTTGCCTTGATCAGACTCTTGTCTTGGCGTCCTTCTTCATGTCTCTTGCCCCCCCCATTCTCTTCCAGGTACCCTCAGAACCACCCCCTCCTTGACAAGCGAAGAAAATGTAACTAAACTCCTTAATGAACACCCCCTCATACACACCAACACATACACACACTGAAAGTAAGAGGGTGACTGACTGGGTTTAATGGCTCCAACAAAAGAGAGAAGTTGATGTGAAGGGGCAATAGAGAGTGGAAAATACTGCAATTCAACGTAAAAATGCATTATAATGTTAATCAATATAATTGAAAGCATATTTAAAAATGTTTTAGAAACAAACAAATGTAGAAAAATTCACTTAAAATAAGTTTTGGATTTTTAGGGGAAGTATGTGCTAAATGAAGGAGAAAAGAAATCCAAGAACAGAAAGTTCCTGGTCCATGCTGAACAATATACAATATATAATTTCTGTTAACTGCATATCATCTTGCCCATTCAGAAGACTTTACGGATGAGAAAATGTCATGCTGTAGGCAATAGTATTTTGTTGCTATTGGAATCATACTCTGTGTGTGTGTGTGTGTGTGTGTGTGTGTGTGTGTGTGTGTGTGTCCTAAATAGTTCCTCTCACATATTAGTACAAATTTGCTTATCACAGATGTGGATGTGTTCATGCCCATTCAGCCAAATCATAACAAGTCCAAAACCAGAGTTTGCAATTATATACGTTTGCCAGATAACCAGTAACAGCCAATTATTATTCTAATGAGTAATTTCAGACTTAGAATGATATGAGTAAACAGAATAACAAAGCTATAATTAATCTTCCTGTTAAGTCCCTTTATCTAATTTTCATAATAGGAACATTCTAAAAACCAAAGATTTTAGACACTATGCTCATATGGTGGTCCAACTCTTGGTTTCCTTCCTCATACCATAGCAAATACATGTGCAAAACAGCGGAGCTAGCTCCTTAACACAAATGTGTTAATGTGGCTCAAGAATCTCCTTCTCCATACCCTGGTCAGTGACCGAATTTCAGGAGATTTCCTAGCATGTGGCTGAATTTTACTAACTCCTCTTACCTCTCTGAAACATTTACAGTGCCAGCACATGCAGACTGAACTGCTGAAGCAGTGTACCTCGTTAAGATGAAGATAAGAACAAGTGTGAGCGGTGAAGAGTGGAATAATGACCTAACTTGGAATTCTGGTGACAACTTGTTAGCATCCTCTTCTGAAGCCCAACACCCTGAAGGTAGTAGTTAAATCTGGTATTAGGCTAACTTGCATATAACCTTACAAGTGAAATAAAATATGTGGTTAGAATTCGTCACATACATTCATTCTAGAGGACGAAAATGGCAAGTGTGTTGCAGTCACATACGGTTGCTGGCTAATACTGTGATTCTTCCTCCTGTGAAAACATATACAAGTGATTGACACAGCAGAGTGTACACAAAGGGTGGCCAAGAGCAAATGTGCAATTGCCCATATATAAATAACATTTCACACTAGCAGCTATGGGATGGGATTTGGCAGCTATGACCAAATAAGATGCATAGACCATTGACTTTCTGTTTGAAAGAGGACAAGAGACAGTTAGAGCAAACCAATCAGTCTGGGAGTTCCAATGAGCAAGGGAAACCAGGTACAGAAGCAAAATATAGGCCCTGGGTATCCACAAGAGAAACTTGAAAAATAAATAAAAATCAATAAAAAATTTAAAAGAAAAAAGGATAAAAAGCAAAAGAAAACAAAACCAACTATTCTAAAACAATTCTACCATTATACACATTTTTAGATTCTAATGTCTCCATCACGTCTCAGACATAACCATTTATTTTAGTGTAATAAATATCTAAATAGCTCATAGATGCCACATGCATACATAAACCTGGCTATTGACGGAAAAACATATACTTTAACATAGTCTCTGTACTTACATTTTATAGAAGTTCTTTGACTGGGTAGTTTCAACATTTTCTAAAAAATCTATATGAATCCTGCCAATCCATGAGCATGAGAGACCTTTCTATCTTCTGAGATCCTTGATTTCTTTCTTCAGAGATTTCAAGTTCTTGTCATACAGATATTTCACTTGCTTGGTTTCCCTAATTTCCTTCTCAGCCTGTTTATCCTTTGAGTAGAGGAAGGCTACTGAATTGTTTGAGTTAATTTTATACCCAGCCACTTTGCTGAAGTTGTTTATCAGGTTTTGGAGTTCTCTGGTGGAATTTTGGGAGTATTTTAAACATATTATCATATCATTTGCAAATAGTGATATTTTGACTTCTTCCTTTCCAATTTGTATTCCTTTGACCTTCTTTTGTTGTCTGATTGCTCTGGCTAGAACTTCAAGAACTATATTGAATTAGTAGGGAGAGAGTGGGCAGCCTTGTGTACTCCCTGATTTTAGTGGGATTGCTTCAAGTTTCTCTCCATTTAGTTTAATGTTAGCAACTGGTTTGCTGTATATGGCTTTTACTATGTTTAGGTATGGGCCTTGAATTCTTGATCATTCCAAACCTTTTATCATGAAGGAGTGTTGAATTTTGTTGTAGTGCCATATTGGATTTGGGCCTGGCCGCTTTGTAACTGCATGGCCACAGTTAAGAAGTCATGGGATTGTTGGACAGAGGCCTCTCCCATGTATTTACAGCACAGGAAGAAAAGACCAAGCAGTAAACACCCGGTGTCTCCACTGCATGACCTCTGCTGAGCCCGGCTGATGCATGTGGAACTGACACACCTGGGCCACACCTGGGTGGTGGTCAATTTACTTCTGCCTTTTACTTCCTCAGCCTTTATCCTTGAGATTTAGGCTGGTCTTCTCGGATTTCTCCCTAATTAATTCAGGTCTCCTAGTTGGTCTTTTGTTACCGAAGTCAAGAGCCAGGGTCTCCCACTGTGCTTCCCAGTTATTTTCTACCTGGAGACTTGGGTATATAAGTGGTGAATAAAGCTACAGGAGTCTCTCACTATTCCTCCTCACTCTCACTCTCTCCTCACTCTCACTCTTCCTCTGCTCTTCCTCTCTCTCTCTCTCTCTCTCTCTCTCTCTCTCTCTCTCTCTCTCTCTCTCTCTCTCTCTCTCTCTCTCTCTCTCTCTCTTCCTCTCTTCCTCTCCTGGCTTGACACGATAACCTGTGTGTGTGTATGTGTGTTTCTTTCATCCTGTAGGCTTTCGCCCGATTCTCGGTACTGTGTCGGTGCTGGCGCCGACATTTTGTTAAATCCTTTCTCAACAATAAAATAAAGACAAGTCATTTATTACTGATGTACTAGATTATTACATTAGAATTAATTTTAATATTTTATTTGTCAGGTCAATCTGAAACAGGAAAAACTATCATTTGTATTCCTACATCTCACCTTCCACAGCATTAAAATAATTACCATCGGGAATACAATATTAACTAGCAGCAGAGGCAGCATAAGCTATGTTGTAGTCTATAGTAATTTCATTATTTTTTATCTTCTTAAGGAAATTATAGGATTATTCTATTATTTATCAAAAAGATACAGAGTCATATTAAACCTAAATACATAAAGCATGTGGAAATGAACTTTTAAATTTAAGCAATCTCCTAAATCTTTGCATTTGACCTCTTCTGCCTGAAATCCTTATTTGTGAGGTTTTGGCTACAGCAAAGATACTGTAGCAATTCATGCCTTTCATTCTTCTCTGGTATTCAAAATAAGGAGCTGCTATGTGGTCTTGGGATGCAGTTTAGTGATAAAACTTTTGCTTAACATTCCTCAGTCCTTAGGTTCTTCCCCGGACCCATAAGTAGATAATATAGGATAATGGCATAGGATATCTAGCAAGAAATGGTGCTGACCCTGTAAGCTGTATCATCTAAGCACACAGGTATTAGAGAGTAAGCGAAGGCTATAAAGTAAGTGTACTTAATGGAATTATGCTTCTAAACTATACCCTTCATGTTGCTACATTTAAACTTTTGTGTACTATGGAAACCAAATAAATACATGTGTTGTATAACTCTGTTTAAGACTTAGAATGTAGCACAGGAACAAAGTGTTACCTTAGAAAGGATGTTGTCATACATCTAAAACTACCCTTGTAAGACTTGTCTGAACACAGCTGTGAAAGGATACTGAAGGAGATGAAGGGGATTGCAACCCCATAGGAAGAACAACATTAACTAACCAGACCCTCCAAAACTTCCAGGACTAAACTACCCACCAAAGAGTAAATACGTGGATGGGTCCATGTCTCCAGCTACATATGTAGCAGAAGACTGCCTTATCTGATATCAATGGGAGGGGAGGCCCTTGGTCCTGTGAATACTTGCTGTCCCAGAATAGGGGAATACTAGAGGGGTGCAGCAGGAGTGGGTGGGTGGGTAGATGGAGAAGCATCCTCTTAGAGACAAAGGGGAGGGAGTATAGGAAGGGGAATTTGTGGAGGAGAGACAAGGCAGGGGGACAATATTTGAATTGTAAACAAATAAAACAACAAATTAACTTTAAAATGATAACTTCTGATATAGTCATTGTTCTGGTAATAAGTGTGTAAAGGAAAAACCTTAAATATGATATTTCTTTTAATGCTTATTCCTTGAAATAACAAACATTTGAACTTTGAATTTTCTCCACTACAGTGTGCCTCGTGTAGAAGTACTTTGTGAAGAATATAAAAGTGCTTTCAAGGAACAGGTTGATATAACATGTCACTATGGCCTTTGTCAATGAATAGAATACTGTCAAAGCATTCAACTTTAGTCTGCTTGAGTATGTATAAATGATGCCCAGAAATATTTAGAAGAATTATGAACACAAGCAGTGTGATTATGTGTTTCATACAATGAAATTTCTTAGTTCTTATCTCTCCAACCTCATTTGAACAGAATGAAAGCTAAACTTTTTATAATCTCCAAGTAGCTCTTGGCCAATGGTTAAGAAATGTCTATCTTGTAAGACTTTAGCTTCTACATTCCTTCTCACTTGAGTTTTGGACTCCATACTCTTTTGTCTTAATTTATGCCAATGGGAAGTCTGAAAAATGTTCATAGTTAACCTTACAATAATGCTTCCTCACATCTTAAGAAATTGACATCTGTGGATCTTACCCTGTCCTTGTTATTCATAATTCCTGATGAATATGCAATGCAAAGGCAACTATCAGTTTTCCACAGATCTTAGGATTGTGGCACATAATCACGTAAGCATTGTAACCCCAGAAGGTCTACAATGATTCTTAATCTGGACCTCATTCTAACAGATTTTGATTGACATTAGTTATTCTGCATGTTAAACGTGTTCTTAAATCTGTGAGGTAGACATTTGGATAACTGTCAAAAACAAGTTCAGAAGGATAATTGGTTTCTCAGCGAGTGAAGCAGAATCACCTGGCTCTAGCGTGTGGGAATCCTAAACTAAGAAGCACAGGGGCAGGCTCAGAGTACAGGCTCTGAGATCACCTACAATTAAAAAAAAAGGACAAGATGGCTGCTCTGAGGCAGATAACCAAAGAGTAAAAGCTGCCTGCTTCCTACAATCAAGTAATCAAAGGATAGAATTCTAAAGTTTGGTTTAATTGTTTTTAAAGAATACTGATTTTGCTGGAGCCACATAGTTCTTCATTCAGAATGAATACAAAGAGTTTGAGCCCAGAGGTGCTGGGAGCTCCTGTTGGGCAAAGACAGGCTGAACCTGAGGTAGGCAGAAAAGAGAGGCTGCTACCTCCAAAGAAGATACTGGGAGATTGTATGGGAAAAAATGCATTAGGAAAGTTTTGAAAAAGTCTTACAAGATAACCGATAGTTTTCAAACGTGGGATCCATGGGAATATTAGGTTCTATTTCCTGAGATGACAGAAGCCTAAGAGTAAGCTTATCCAGTAAGCAAAATGTTTTTAAAGATAAAAGGGAGATTGTATTTTAAACATGCTTTAGAGAAGTCTTGGAAGTCTTGGAGAAGTCTTGCAGGATAACTCAATTTCTTCAAACCTGGGCTCCACAGGAATTCTGGGTTAAATATCCTGGCATGACAGATTAGAAAAAGTCTAAGAATAGGATTATAGAGTGTGTGTTTAGTCTACTTTGCTTATTTTGAATTGTTCTAATTATCAAAATGTGCGGGATTTTGTGGTCATATTCTTCCTCTGGGAGAAAAGTCAACCTAGACGATTTTCTGCTTACTGGCTCAAGGATATGCTATTTTGGGAGAAAGGCTCTACTTTTGTGTTCACAGGAAAGGAGATTAGGCTCTGGACCCCTTCCAGAGTTGTATAGAACAGATATGACAGGGGAAGACCCTCCTGAAAACTAGAAAAATTCAAGAATATAGAGCAGGACAGGTGAAAATTATTTGTGCCATCCTTCACATGGCAAAAATGAAGATTTATGACTGGTTATTATTAAAATTGGCTCATCAAAAAGACAGCTGTCTTTCACATGCTCAAACAAGGAGCAGACTTTCATCCTTAACTAGTCTGTGCACCCTGCACAGTTAACATAATCCATGCAGATATCTTGATGTTACTTAATCTGTCTTAAGATTTGTATATTGCAGAGTGTACAACTTTGGAGAAATTCATCCTCAGACATGCTGAACTGACCTGCTTGTACTCTCTGTATCATGCATTCCAGGTCCTCTTGCCTCATTCCACCTTTCAGAGGGATCCAGTCAGAACTTGAGTCAAGCACTAGCCCTCCGGGCATCAGAGACTGAATAACAATTGCTGGCTTAGCTTTTTTTGTTTGGTTGTTTTTTGTTTTTCCCATCTTTATTATGTTGGGTATTTCTTATTTACATTTCAAATGTTGTTCGCTTCCCAGGTTTCAGGCCAACATCCCCCCCCAACCCCTCCCAATCCCCTTCTATATGTGTGTTCCCCTTCCCATCCTCCCCCCATTACCACCCTTCCCCCAACAATCTGGTTCACTGGGGGTCCAGCCTTGGCAGGATCAAGGGCCTTCCACTGGTGCTCTTACTAAGCTATTCATTGCTACCTATGAGGTCAGAGTCCAGGGTCAGTCCATGTATAGACTTTGGGTAGTGGCTTAGTCCCTGGAAGCTCTGGTTGGTTGGCATTGTTGTTCACATGGGGTCTCAAGCCCCTTCAGCTCTTTCAGTCCTTTCTCTGAGTCCTTCAACCAGGGTCCCGTTCTCACTTCAGTGGTTTGCTGCTGGCATTCGTATATGTATTTACCATATTCTGAGTGTGTCTCTCAGAAGAGATATACACCCAGTTCCTGTCAGCCTGCACCTCTTTGCTTCATCCATTTTATCTAGTTTGGTGGCTGTATATGTATGGGCCACATGTGGGGCAAGCTCTGAATGTGTGTCCCTTCTGCCTCTGCTCTAAACTTTGCCTCCCTATCCTAAGGGTATTCTTGTTCCCCTTTTAAAGAAGGAGTGAAGCATCCACATTTTGGTCATCCTTCTTGAGTTTCATGTGTTCTGTGCATCTTGGGTTATTCAAGCATTTGGGCTAATATCCACTTATCAATGAGTACATACCATGTGTGTTTTTCTGTGATTGGGTTACCTCACTCAGGATGATATTTTCCAATTTCATCCATTTGCCTATGAATTTCATAAGTCATTGTTTTTGATAGTTGAGTAGTATTCCATTGTGTAGATGTACCACATTTTCTGTATCCATTCCTTTGTTGAAGGGCATCTGGGTTCTTTCCAGCTACTGGCTATTATAAATAAGGCTGCGATGAACATAGTGGAGCATGTGTCTTTGTTGTATGCTGGAGCATCTTTTGGGTATATGCCCAAGAGAGGTATAGCTGGGTCCTCAGGTAGTGCAGTGTCCAATTTTTTGAGGAACCTCCAGACTAATTTCCAGAATGGTTGTCTGCACTCTGACCAACAATGGAGGAGTGTTCCTCTTTCTCCACATCTTCCTGGCTTAGCTTTCTTAAGGCTTAACCAAATCTCCTAATTTTCCTACCCTTCTCCTCCCCTTTAAGGACATTTCATTACCCCTGTTTAGCAGGAAGAAGCTATGGAGAGTCTTCAGCCCAATTCCTTGGAATTAGGTGTCTAGTTATGTTTATTTTACAAATTATAGATAGGTTGCACTTTAAGGGATAGTTAGAAATGGTCATAATTTTGAACAGGGAGGAAAAGGATGGATTATTTACTTTTTCTTTGAAAAACATTACATAGCCATATGTGACATTGGTAGAAATCTTTATAATTGATGCCAAGTTGAAGTTATGATTCCCTACATTGGTACAGAATTTATTTAGATACAGATTTAACATTTTCATTTGGTATGTGTTTCTTATATTGATACAAAATTGGGATTAATAATGTTACTCTTAGCTGGGCATTGTGTCTATGCAACACATTTAACAATATGAAACTTAAGCCCAGTCCTTCTATAACTGCTATTAGAAACTGTTTTTAGTTAATTAAGCAATATCAATTAAGGGACAGATAGCAAAATCATGGTTCTGAGTTAATTATAAAAGAGTGTTTTTAAGATATTTCAATTAAAAATGGCTGAGAATAAGTAGGCAAGGTTTAACAGTTCAACAATGTTCTGTGTAAATAGATAGTATTCAAAGCCATCAGGCATCCACAGAATACAACAGTTATGGCCATTTCCTTACTAAAACTCATTTGACTAGAGACATGTCTACTGCTGACAGAACCTCTTTCTTAGTTCAAAGAAGAAATTGAGCATCAACAGAGTTGACTGATTTATGGTGAGATAGCCACTAGGCAAGAATTGCCCATTTCACCTACAGACAATACTAAGAAATATAGAGAAAGCAACGTTTTACAAAATTGTCTACTACTGGCTTTGCTAAGACTGGGTCATTGGCCCTTCACATTTCTACATAATAAGTCTATCAGATAGATGATCCTTGGCCAGAAAACTGAAGACTAGTGTTTCAACATTTTGAAGAATGAGGAACTGGTCAGATAGTCAGCTGTCTCTACAATTTCATCGTCTTGGGAGCCATGTTGAGCACTTTTTATATTTTCACTTAAAATTTAGTTGTTCTTGGATTTCTGATGGGGTTGAAGATTAGTTCTAAGCTCATGATCAAACTCAAGTTGCTAAATATAGAGAGATTTTATATAGTACATGACATAGTTTTCAAGTTACAGGCTAAAACTCTAAACATAATCCAGGGATAGAATCATAATTCTTTCAGTTAGGAAATTTATCTAAATTGACAAATTGATAGACTGGATGTAATTTGTACCTCACACTATGTAATTTACTTAGGTGTTCTGGTTTTGTTCAATTTATGTATGGAAGAAAAGTTATAGTTTTTTGGGGGTGGTTGTATTATTATTATTATTATTATTATTATTATTATTATTATTATTATTCAAAAAAGTGAGATATAGAGGGAGGTATTTCCCTGATTGGTTCTTGATTGTGTCAATAAAAAGAGGTCTAAGCCAATTAATTGCTGATGAGGGGGAAAAGGTGGGACATCCAGGTCAGAGGAGGAAAAGAAGGGAACACACACACACACACACACACAGAGAGAGAGAGAGAGAGAGAGAGAGAGAGAGAGAGAGAGAGAGAGACAGGGAGGGGTGGATTTGACAGTCTTGGGAATGGGCAGACACAATGACACAACTGCTATATAAGATCTTGCTGGGCTGAACAGAGGGTCCTCCTCCACCAGTAAAAGGCTGGAAAAGACTAGCTGATAAGGACAGTAGATCTTCTTTGACTTCTTTCTTCAGAGATTTTTAGCTCCTTTCACACAGATATTGCACTTCACACCAAGATTTTTATATTATTTGTGACTATTGTTAAGGGTATCATTTCCCTAATTTCTTTCTCAGCCTGTTTATCCTTCGAGTGGAGGAATTCTACTGATTTGTTTGAGTTAATTTTATGCCCAGCCACTTTGCTGAAGTTATTTATCAGGTTTAAGAGTTCTCTGGTGGAATTTTGGGAGTTACTTAAGTATACTATCATATCATCTGCAAATAGTAATATTCTGACTGTTTTCTTTCCAATTTGTAGCCTGTTAACCTCTTTCTGTTGTATAATTACACTGGCTAGAACTATATTGAATAGGTAGGGAGATAATGGGTAGCCTTGTCTAGTTCCTGATTTTAGTGGGATTTCTTCAAGTTTCTCTCCATTTAGTCTGATGTTGGCTACTGGTTTGCTATATATTGCTTTTACTATGTTTAGGCATGGGCCTTGAATTCCTGATCTTTCCAAGACTTTTAACATAAAGGGGTATTGAATTTTGTCAAATGCTTTCTCAACATCTAATGATCATGTGAGGATTTTTGTTGAGTTTGTTTATATAGTGGATTACTTTGGTGGATTTCTCTATATTAAACCATCCTTGAATCCCTGGGATGAAGCCTACTTGATCATGGTGAATAATCATTTTGATGTGTTTTTGGATTTGGTTTTCTAGAATTTTATTGACTACCTGAGGATCCAGCTATACCACTCCTGGTCATACACCCAAAAGATGCTCCAACATATAACAAGGACACATGCTCCATTATGTTCATAGCAGCCTTATTTATATAGCTAGAAGTTGGAAAGAACTCAGATGTCCTTCAACAGAAGAATTAATAAAGAAAATGTGGTACATTTACACAATAGAGTACTACTCAGCTATTAAAAACAATGGCTACATGACAAGGGGATTGTCTTAGGCAAATGGATGGAACAGAAAATATGATCCTGAGTGAGGTAACCCAGTCACAAAAGAAGACAAATAGTATCCACTCACTGATAAGTTGATATTAGTCCAAAAGCTTGGGATACTCAAAAAACAATTCACAGACCATATGAAGCTCACGAACAAGGAAGACCAAAATGTGGATGCTTCAGTCCTTCTTAGAAGAGGGAACGAAATACTAATGGGAGAAAATATGGAGACAAAGATTGAAGAAGGTACCGAAGAAAAGATCATCCAGAGATTGCCCTACCTGGGGATCTATCCCATCGGCATCCACCAAACCCTGTCACTCTTGCTGATGCCAAGAAGTGCTTACTGACAGGAGCCTGATATGGATGTCTCTGGAGATGTTCTGCCAGAGCCCCACTGATACAGATGAGGATGCTTGCAGCTAACCATCAGAGTAAGCATGAGGACCCAAATGGAAAGTTAGAGAAAGGACTAAAGGAATTGAAGGAGTTTATAATCCCATAGGAAGAACAACAATTCCAACCAACCAGACCCTCACCAGAGATTCCAGGGATTAAACTACCAACCAAAGAGTACACATGGGGGGTCCCATGGCTCCAGCACATATGTAACAGATGATGACATTGTCTGGCATCAATAGAAAGAGAAGCCCTTGATCCTATGAAGGCTCATTTCCCCAGTGTAGGGGATTCCAGGGTGTTGATGTGGGAGTGGGTGGGTGCGAGTGGGAGCATCTTCATGGAGGTAGGGGGAGGCGGGATGTGAGATCAACAAAAGGGGATAACATATGAAATATAAATACATAAAATAGACTATGAAAATTAATTAATTAAAAAAAGATTAGGACAGGAAATTCTTCACCCAGCCATTGCGTTATCTGGCTAGTCTTAAAATAATAAAACTGTCGACAAACAAATCCCATGGGAAAGAGATCAGACCACCCAGGAGTGCAGACATCCCAAGGCCGCAGGACAGACTGCCACCTCTGCACACCTTAGCCCACATCTCTGGTCCAAGGGGAAACTGCACAGTGCCTCTGGACAGAGGGATATAGGAACAGACGAAGGACCCTTTGATTCCTGCCCATGCCTAGAGCTGGAAGACAGTCTCCAGGAGCTCTGACACACCTGTAATCAGAACACCTGTTCTCAGGAAAGGCTGAAAGAAAACAGGAAAACAGTTCTACAGGAGTGCTAACCCAGAGGCCTACAGGCGGTCAAGTCACTCTCAGAAACAGCAAGACAAGCAAACACCAGAGAACCTAACCAACAGAAACCAAGACTACTTGGCATCACCAGAGCCCAGTTCTCCCACCAAAGAAAATACTGGATATCCACACACACCAGGAAAGCAAGATTTAGATTTGAAATCATATTTTTGATAATGATGGAAGACTTTAAGAAGGATATGAAGAACTCCCTTAGAGAAATGCAGGAAAACACAAGTAAACAAGTAGAAGCCCTTAGAGAGGAAATACAAAATCACTGAAAGAATTACAGGAAAACACAACCAAACAGGGGAAGGAATTGAAAATGGTAAGAGAAACAATAAAGAAAGCACAAAAGGAGACAACCCTGGAGATAGAAAAACCTAGGGAAGAGATCAGGAGTCAGAGATGCAAGCATCACCAACAGAATACAAAAGATAGATGAGAGAATTTCAGCGGTAGAAGATACCATAGAAAACATCAACACAACTGTCAAAGATAATGTAAAATGCAAAAACCTCCTAGCCCAAAGCATACAGGAAATCCAAGACACAATGAAAAGATCAAACCTAAGGATAATAAGTACAGAAGAAAGTGAAGACTCCCAACTTAAGGGGCCAGTAAATATATTCAATGAAATTATAGAAGAAAACTTCCCTAACCTAAAGAAGAGATGCCCATAAACATAAAAGAAGCCTACAGAACTCCAAATAGATTGGACCAGAAAAGAAATTCCTCCCGTCACATAATATTTAAAACAGCAAATGCACAAAACAAAGAAAGAATATTAAAAGCAGTAAGGGAAAAAGGTCAAGTGAAATATAAAGGTAGACCTATAAGAATTACACCAGACTTCTCACCAGAGATTATGAAAGCCAGAAGATCATGGACAGATGTCATACAGACCCCACGAGAACACAAATGCCAATCAAAGTTACTGTATCCAGCAAAACTTTCAATTAACATAGATGGAGAAACCAAGATATTCCATGACAAAACCAAATTTATGCAATATCTTTCTACAAGTCCAGCCCTACAAAGGATAATAGATGGAAAACTCCAACAAAGGAGAGAAACTACACCATACAGAAAGCAAGAATATAATTTCCTTGCAATGAAACCAAAAGAGAGACAAACAAACCTAATTCCACCTCTAACAACAAAAATAACAGGAAATGACAATCACTATTCCTTAATATCTCTCAACATCAATGGAATCAATTCCCCAATAAAAAGACACAGACTAACAGACTGGATGCATAAAGAGGACCCAGCATTTTGCTGCATTCAGGAAACATACCTCAGAGAAAAAGACAGACACTACCGCAGAGTAAATGGCTGGAAAACAACTTACCATGTAAATGGCCCAAAGAAGCAAGCTGGACTTGCCATTCTAATACAAATAAAATTGACTTTCAACCAAGAGTCATCAAAAAAGATAAAAAAGGACACTTCATATTCATCAAAGGAAAAATCCACCAAGATGAACTCTCAATCCTAAATATTTATGCTCCAAATGCAAGGGCACCTACATTCATAAAAGAAACCTTACTAAAGCTCAAAGCACACATTGTACCTCACATGATAATAGTAGGAGATTTCAACACCCCACTCTCATCACTGGACAGGTCATGGAAACAGAAATTAAACAGAGATGTAGAGAGACTAACAAAAGTTATGAACTAATTGGGTTTAAAATATATTTATAGAACATTCCAACCTAAAACAAAAGGATATACCTTCTTCTCAGCACCTCATGGAACCTTCTCCAAAATTGACCATATAATCAGTCACAAAACAGACCTCAACAGATACAGGAAGATAGAAATAATCCCATGCATCCTATAAGATCACCACGCACTAAGACTGGTCTTCAATAGCAACAATAATGACAGAAAGCCCACATATACATGGAAGTTGAACAATGCTCTACTCAATGACAACTTGGTCAAGGAAGAAATAAAGAAAGAAATTAAAGACTTAGAATTTAGTGAAAATGAAGGTACAACATTCCCAAACTTATGGGACACAATGAAAGCAGTACTAAGAGGAAAACTCATAGCTCTGAGTGCCTGCAAAAAGAAACAGGAGAGAGCACACCTTAAAGCTCTAGAACAAAAAAGAAATAAATAAACCCAAATGGAAGGCAGGAAATAATCAAACTCAGAGCTGAAATCAACCAAGTAGAAACGAAAAGTACTATACAAAGAATCAACAAAAGCAGGAGCTGGTTCTTTGAGAAAATCAACAAAATACATAAACCCTTAGCCAGACTAATGAGAGGTCACAGAGAATGTATCCAAATTAAGAAAATCAGAAATGAAAAGGGAGACATAACAACAGAATCTGAAGAAATTAAAAAAAATCATCAGATCTTTATACAAAGGCCTATATTCAACAAAACTGGAAAATCTGGCTGAAATGGACAATTTTTCTAGACAGGTACGAGGTACCAAAGCTAAATCAAGAACAAATAAACAATCTAAACAACCTCATAACTCCTAAAGGAATAGAAGCAATTATTAAAAGTCTTCCAACAAAAAGGAGCCCAGGTCCAGATAGGTTCAGTGCAGAATTCTATCAGACCTTCATAGAAGACCTCATACCAATACTATCCAAACTATTCCACAAAATAGAAACAGATGGAGCCCTACCGAATTCCTTCTATGAAGCAACAATTACTCTTACACTGAATCCACACAAAGACCCAACAAAGAAAGAGAACTTCCGGCCAATATCCCTTATGAGTATTGACGCAAAAATACTCAATAAAATTCTTGCAAATCAAATCCAAGAATACATCAAAACGATCATCCATCATGATCAAGTAGGCTTCATCGCAGGGATGCAGGGATGGTTTAATATACGAAAATCCATCAATGTAATCCACTATATAAACAAACTCAAAGATAAGAACCACACGGTCATTTCATTAAATGCTGAGAAAGCATTTGACAAAATTCAACACCCCTTCATGATAAAAGTCCTGGAAAGAATAGGAATTCAAGGCCCATACCTAAACATAGTAAAAGCCATATACAGCAAACCAGTGGCTAACATTAAACTAAATGGAGAGAAACTTGAAGCAATCCCACTAAAATCAGGGTCTAGACAAGGCTGCCCACTTTGTCCCTACTTATTCAAAAGAATACTCGAAGTCCTAGCCAGAGCAATCAGACAGCGAAAGGAGGTCAAAGGATACAAATTGTAAGGGAAGAAATCAAAATATTACTATTTGCAGATGATATGATTGTGTACTTAAGCGATCTCAAAAGTTCCAACAGAGAACTACTTAACCTGATAAAGAAATTCAGCAATGTGTCGGGGTATAAAATTAACTCAAACAAATCAGTAGCCTTCCTCTACTGAAAGGATAAAGAGGCTACAAAAGAAATTAAGGAAATGAAACCCTTCACAATAGTCCCAAATAACATAAAATAACTTGGTGTGACCATAACCAAGCAAGTGAAAGATTTGTATGACAAGAACTTCAAATCTCTGAAGAAAGAAATTGAGGAAAATCTCAGAAAATGGAAAGATCTTCCATGCTCATTGATTGGCAGGATTAATATAGTCAAGAGGGCCATTTTGCCAAAAGAAATCTAAAGATTCAATGCAATCCCCATCAAAATTCCTACTCAATTCTTTATAGAAATAGAACAATTTGCAAATTCGTTTGGAGTAACAAAAAATCCAGGATAGCAAAAACTATACTCAACAATCAAAAAACTTCTTAGGGAATCATCATCCCTGACTTCAAGCAGTATTGCACAGCAATAGTAATAAAAACTGTATGGTATTGGTACAGAGACAGGCAGGTAGATCAGTGGAATAGAATTGAAGACCCAGAAATGAACCCACACACCTACAGCCACTTGATCTTTGACAAAGCAGCTAAAACCATCCAATGGAAGAAAGATAGCATTTGCAACAAATGGTGCTCATTCAATTGGAGGTAAGGATGTAAAAGAATGCAAATTGATCCATTCTTATCACCCTGAAATAAGCTTAAGTCCAAGAAGACCAAGGACCTCCATATCAAGCCAGATACACTCAAACAGATAGAAGAAAATGTGGGGAAGGGTCTCGAACACATGGGCACTGCAGAAAATTTCCTGAACAAAACACCAATGGCTTATGCTCTAAGATCAAGAATCAACAAATGGGACCTCATAAAACTGCAAAGCTTTTGTAAAGAAAAGACACTGTCATTAGGACAAAATGCCAACCAACAGGTTGTGAAGAGATCTTTACCAATCCTACATCTAATAGAGGGCTAATATCTAAAATATACAAAGAACTCAAGAAGTTAGACTCCACAGAGCCAAATAACCCTATTAAAATGGGGTACATAGCTAACTAATTCTCATCTGAGGATTATCGAAAGGCCCAAAAGTGCCTAAAGAAATGTTCAACATCCTTAGTCATCAGGGAAATGCAAATCAAAACAACCTTGAGATTCCACCTCATACCAATCAGAATAGCTAAGATAAAAAACTCAGCTGACAGCACATGCTGGCGAGGATGTGGAGAAAGAGGAAAACTCCTCCATTGTTTTTTTTTTTTTTTTTTTTTTTTTTTTTTCCGGAGCTGGGGATCTAACCCAGGGCCTTGTGCTTATAGGCAAGCGCCTACCACTGAGCTAAATCCCCAACCCCAAACCTCCATTGTTGGTGGATTGCAAAACTGGTACAACCGCTTGAAAATAATCTGAGGTTCCTCAGATAATTGGAAATTACACTAACTGAGGATCCAGCTAGACCTCTCTTGGGCATATACCCAAAATAGCTCAACATACAACAATGACACATGTTCCACTAAGTTCATAGCAGCCTTTATTTATAATAGCCAGAAGCTGCAAAGAACCCAGATGCCCTTCAACAGAGGAATGGATTCAAAAAAAAAAATGTGATACATCTACACAATGGAGTATTACACAGCTATCAAAAACAATGAGTTCATGAAATTCATAGGCAAATGGAATGAACTGCAAAATACCATCCGGAGTGAGGTTACCTAATCACACTTGGTATGCATTCATTGATAAGTGGATATTAGTCAAAAATTTCGAATTACCCAAGATGCAATCTACAGACCACAGGAAGCTCAAGAAGAAAGATGACCAAAATGCAGATGTTCCCACTCTTTCTTAAAAGTGGAAAAATATTCATAGGAGGGGATATGGAAGCAAAGTTTAGAGTAGCGACTCAAGGAATGACCATTCAGAGCCTGACACACATATGGCCCATATATATACAGCCACCAAAGCTAGATAAGATTGATGAAGCTAAAAAGTGCATATGGAAAGGGATTGGATATAGATCTTCCCTGAGAGACACATCAAGATCATGTCCAATACAGAGGTCAATGCTAGCAGCAAACCACCAAACTGAGAACAGGACCCCCATGCAGGGAATTAGAGGAAGTATTGAAAGAGTTGAAGGAGCTTGCAACCCCATAAAAACAACAGTGTCAACCAACCAGAGCTTCCAGGGGCTAAACCACTATCCAAAGACTATATATGGACTGACCCAGGGCTCCAACTGTATATGTAGCAGAGAATAGCCTTGTTGGGGCACCAGTGGAAGGGAAAGCCTTTGGCCTTGTCAAGGTTGGATCCCCAGTGCAGGGAAATATGGGGGAGGGCAATAAGGGGGATGTATTGGGGGAATACCCATATGGGAGAGGGGCATGGGAGGGAATGGGGGCTTATGGACAGGAAACCAGGCAGGGGAATAGCCTTTGAAATGTAAGTAAAGAAATATATAATAAAAAATTTTAAAAAATAAAAAAAAGAAATGTAAGTAAAGAAATATATCTAATAAAAAATTAAAAATAAATAATAAAACTGTCTAGTGTTTTCAATCAGAGTTGATAAGGTGGGCAGGAAGAGGAAGCAGGAAGCTGGGGTGGTTAGCTTGTAGAATGTGAATAGCAGCTCCTGAGCACTCAGGAAAGGCCCCAAATTGTGTCTTGGTGGTGAGGATCTATCACATCTCCTTGGGGGAAAAACAGCCTTTGGAGGAGCTGAGTGAGACCTGGGCAACTGCTCTTGGAGCCTGGCCTGGAGCTTGGGTAGACTCTAGTGAAGGTTAGAGCATTTTTTTTAATCACACACAACAGACTTCATTCAGCATTCTGAAGATTTCAATATCTGATTTTCTCAACTCACCAAAACATACTTTTTTCATGTTCTAACCAACTGGCTAGATATTTCTTCTTTACTTTTCTGTCAGAGATGGCTAATTTTTTTTACTTACTACCATATTTCCTTGGACATTCTTAGTAACATTTTTATTTGGTCAAAAGTCCACATAATGAGTATTGCACACTAAAGCACTCATAAAGTCAGCCAAACTTTAATAGTCATACATTGTTTTCTGGAGTGTGTGTGTGTGTGTGTGTGTGTGTGTGTGTGTGTGTGTGTGTGTATGTGTGTGGGTGTGTGTGCATGTTTACATTTTAATTTCAATTTCAGAAGAAATTAACTGATTTGATTGGACAACAATCCATGCTCATTAACCATGATTTACTCTATGTCTTGTATTTAGGAAGTAAGCTTCTTAGGACAATGACTGACCTGCAGAATGACAACGCTGCGAGTCACACATTGAGTCAGCTCTTACTTTAACCTGGACACAGAAAGACATAGACACTTTAGAGAAAACAAAGACTACAGAGTGCCTTAATTATGCCTTCAACCACAGGAGGCATTTTACATTTTGGCCTGCATGTCAGCTCATTTTCATCATGTAGCAATCTGTTCTAGCACATGGCTGTGCTATGGCAACACGATTCGCTGTCACTTCTATGCCTATTGGGCTGATGTCAACTGGGGTGGCCTCATGGTGTTCTATCCTGTGCTGGCTCACTTCACTTTCACATTTGTTGTCAGAAACCAATACAAGAAAAAAAATTGGCCATCTATTGCTGTTGTGTCCTGTAGTCAAATGTTTGTTTCCAGGGATAAGGGAGTTAGGTGGGCATATCCTATTCATCATAGCCTGCGAGTTCACCTTGATCACAATGTTCTCACAGGGAACAAGTGAGGGCCATTTTCATTGAGATCTAATGTTCTCTACCATGCTTATGTCATTTATCATGATGTCTCGTTGTCCAAGGCAAATCATATGGTATAATCTTATTTTATATAAAGGACGAAGAACCTCTAGTGTCTGCTAATGCAATTAGCTCCAGGGCACACTGAGAGACATCCCCGCGAAGACAGATGCAGATACTTCCAGTCAAGTATTGGACTAAGGTTGGAGACCTATGGAAGAGTTGGGGAAAGGATTGAAGGAGCTGAAGGGGATGGCAACCCCATAGGCATTTTCACAGTACTCACTTGACCTTGGCAAGCTCCTTATTCTTCCTGTACTGATGACCTAATTAATCAAATATATTTTTATGATTTCTCCCTATAGGGAAGGCTTAAAGATTAAATGCCATTTTAAATAATTCATTGAAGGATTTTTGGCACAATAAGGCTATCAATTATTATACTACCAATAAAAATATCTAAGCTGTCTCATCCTTAAAGGCAAAAATATATTTTTCCATTCATACAGTCTGTTCCTTGCTAAATACACACAACATTAGATCTTATCTGGGTCTTTCCATTTTACCCACCATTTAATTTTCTTTTATATTTATTTGCTCTGTAGTGCTCTTTCTGGGATGACATGAATAAATGTGTATTCACCCTAGGTATTGAACTGATGACAAACAAATGTAATAATACAACCAAAGTCTAACTTGTAGAGTGAATAGTTTTATTGAGGATACAAATAGAAATATGAATGAGGGGTTATTTACATGAGGAAAAATGACTCAGAGACAGGTAGGTTTATCACCAAAGCCTACATGGGTGGTAGCTCATAGAAGTTGGAAATCTACAGTATACTGCACATTCAGCTGGTTATAATGTCCTTTCCACTTAGCTCAGCTTGTTTGAGCCTCTTCCAGGCAGCTTAAGTTGTCTGAGAGTCTTCTAAGCCATTCTCTTTGAATGTCTCTCAGCAGTCCTTACTGCTTATATGCTTTATCAAGAGAGGAAATTAGTGAAACTTGTCTGTTTCAAGGAATTTCTCGTGCTAGTTTGAGTTTATTTCCTGTCTTAACCTACAGATGGGGATTTCACCTACTTTAAAACATCTTGTTATACACCCCCTGTAAGCATCCTTAGCTTCAGTAAGTTTCTATCGAAGGTGAAAAAATTTAACCTAAGAGAAAATTGTTGTGATTATTTAAGTTAAACGTGACAGACAATAATAAAGGAGCTTCCTCAGTTAAAACCCGTTTGTCCTTTTTTTTTTCTTCCAGAATAGAAAGTCTGTCTCTGGATTTTTCCTGCTTGTTATTCTTTGACTGTAGAACTTATATCTAACTCTCTCCAGACCTGGTGCTATCTCATTCTAAGTATCTCTTTCGTCACTCAAGACTTCCCAGTCATTGTGACTAAAAGAACCTCTCGCCATGATTTACCCCCGCACTATGTCATGAACAGGTTTATGTACTACCTTGTATGTTCTGCTCTCTAAAATATTTATCTCCATCCTCCTTTAGAGAAGGTAAGCTTCATCAGTGAGTGACCCATCCATGCACATGATTCTAATACCTCCATAAGTGCTTTCTATGTGATGGTTTGTCAGCATAAATTTAATATACTCCTTAAAATCATACTCCATTCCTGTGTACTTCTCTGATGACACCCTTAGGTTGTAGTAAATATCTTCTCAATAAAAGAGCAAACTTTACCTGGTTTCGCTGTTTGCTGACATATTATAAAGGTCTCCAGTAACATTAAGCCCTTTAAAAAAAATTCAAAAACAGGAACTAAAGAGCAAATTGAAGATGATGTTTAGAGACCCAAGGAAACTTGTGTCACACAGGGAAAAAAAAAGAAAAAAGAAACTAGCGGGCATGCTTGAAAGCAGTAATTCAGTTAGGTCTCTATTATCTGTGCTAATGAAGAGAAGCAATGAGGCAGATGATCCATAAAGGCAGATAATGAAAAACTATTTGCATTTAGCTTTGAGATGCACCATCTAGAATCCTCAACCCATAAACAGGTTATATTCCAAAGGTCATTGGTAAATAGGTTATTTTATACTCTCAATAAATTTCCTAGGAAATAATATAGCTGATTTATAGTGTAAACAATATTTAGTAACTAAAAGAAGAAACAAACGTTATATCATTTGACTTGAAAGATTGCTCTCCAGATTCCAAGTCAATACGTCCAGAAGCTTAGCCACAGATAGGCTTTTTCCTATCCAATCAATCTTAAGCCAAGTCTCTGGAAGCTACCAATCAAATATGGATGTGACAGGAGATGGGAGTAGATTCTGCAGTGGCTCAGTAGTAAACATGCATGCCTGGTAGAAAGATATAGTAGTTTCTCTGGCAGGTTTTAGGAAATTCCTTTGGAAGAAGAGGGAATAGGATATACCTAAGATAACCAATCAGGAATGATAAGACTGTGTGACACCAGCTTAAAATGCAGAATGCATCAAATTTCTGATGAATTGCAGAATAGTCCTGAGTATATGAGAAAACAGAAGCAGGTAGTATATATAAAAAAAAGAATTAAGCAGAAGTAGCATTTCTCATAAAAGAACAAGAGTAGAATTCACATCAGAGGCAAGTGGTTGTCTAAAACAAAGTATACTGACAACATCAAACATGGTTGAAACAATAAACAGCAGTAATAGACAAAGTATTTCAGAAATATGGTACTAAATTTGGCAAGTCTAAAAAACCACATATTTAATGATAACTTTGGGTTTTTTCCTTTTTATTTTTTATTATTGAGAAGGTTCATTTGTGTCATAGTGCATTTGGAGTTTAGAGGACAACTTTCAATAGTTAGGTGTTTCCCTCCACTGTGGGATTCATGGATTACACTAAGGTCATCAGACTTGTTTAGCCAGCATTTTTACCCATGAAGTCCTCTTGTTGGCTGCTGTGTCTCCTTTTGCATAGAAAACAAATAGAAATAAAATAATTATATTTTATAAAACTATAGATTTTAAATAATCAGAATCAATAAATTTACATTAAAATTCAGAGAAGTGGAGCTGGAGAAGTGGATTGAAAATTAACATCATGTGCTGTTTTTTCCAGTGACCCAAGTTTCTTCATTAGCACCCATGTCCAATGGCTCACAATTACCTGCTGCTTGTTACTATACCTTGAGGTATCTTATGACTTCAACTGAAATACACATACACACATACACACTCACCTAAGCACAGTCAGATATTCATAACTGAAGATAATAAAAATACATGAAATTTCACGAATCAAGGAAGTAATGGATTTGAAAGCACATTGACTGGTATGGTAAACTGCAAGTTTTATCAAGGATCAACTTTAGTCCTACAGATAATTATATGACTGGCGAATGCCGCAGATTGAAAGGAGACAAAGCCACACTGCCTCATAAATATGTGATCTCTTTATACATGATTTCATTGATTATTATGCTCCCTAGCTATTCACTATATGCTAATTTTATGAATATTTTTGTACTCTTTTTTTCCTTTCTCTATTTTTGATTAGTTAATGACATTCCCAGCACATATTCTAATATATTCTAAGTATAGTGGTAAGAACAGATTTGATTGATTAGGTAATATCAAAAAATGGAGTGAGTTAGAGAGTATGTCTTAAAGATATTTGAATGAAGAGCATTATAAAAAAATAGATCAAAGAGGTCACAACATAGCACACATGAATCTTTGAAGGATAATGTAAAACCTACTGATAGAAACATAGAGAGAGAGAATCTTGACTACAATGAAAAATTAGATTTATATAATAAACATTTATTTCATAATTACATAAATATTACCATATATAATACAAATAAATTAATTATTGCAATGAATATTGGATTGAGAGAGACTGATGATATGTGAAATGCAAGTTATACAGTCCATTAGAAAGATATTATAATAATTAGATCAGTAAATAACAAGGCCTTAGATCACGTTAGTAACAACTAAAGGATAAAATATTGAATAATCTGGTTCTAGAAGATGTGAGAAAAAGACATGCCACCACACTTCCAAGATTTTTTTGTCTGGACAACTGAAAGAATGTGATTCTCCTCCTCTGCAGAGATGATTGGATTTTTGAGAGAGACACATTTGGGAGGATAGAAAATCAGAGATTTTGTTGGACATAATATCTTTGAGATTTATCAGACAGTAATATTAACTATTAATAGGAATATAGATGAGCCTGGAATTCATGAGAAAAAAAAGAACTCCCATGAGAAATAAAGTCATGGATATTTAATAATATTAAATTAGATTATAGGTAATATTTATAATATGGATTGCAGATAAGATTGCCACGTGGTATCTTCTATCATTCAAATTTATTTTGGGGAATAAAAATTAAGATTTTTTTCATGTAATTACTAAAGTCAGGAGAATGTTTGGAGAATGAATTTTAATTTAAATAACCTTTGGCTTCTTATTCCTCTTACAATATTCCATTTTAGTTTACTTTTCTTTTCTATGTTTGTGTGTTTCTACGAGTTGTATTAATTTTGAAATTCCAGTCTAATTGCCAATGGCTCCTTAAATATTGTTAGTTATTCATTTTGGGAGAAAAAAGGAGCCTTCAAATTTAGAACGGCGTGCTGCTATCTATTGTTTTATATTGAATCCAAATTCCTCTTTCATTCAAAAAAGAATTGCTTAGTCTCTGGTTATAGTTGTAATTTGAACTCTAGAGAAGAACTAATCCTTCAAAGTCATTGACACTTAATCTTCCTGGTAAAGAGAAAGGAGCTCAGAGACCTATCTTCTATTTAGATTATTGATTGAATTAGTTTTAGGAAACTGCCAAAGCATGTTGTATGCATTTTTCTTATGCTAATTATGCAAGGGAACACAATCTCGAGAGTATTAAACATTGCTTAGTTCTCTAAAAAGCACTGACATATCAAAAGATGGAGAAGGTTTAAAATATAATAAGGGCTTATTCTAATAAAAATCTTCAGAGTTCTTTCAAAATAAACATGTGAGTTTTGGTTTAGCAATCCGATTCCTATTTCTTAGTTTCCTTTGGTACATGTGACCCCACTGCACCATACCAATACTATTGCTGCTTGATTTGGTTTGTTCCTACAGTGTTTTGTATGATTTTTAAAATTTGGAGGTTTGAGGAAGACATCATATCTGACATGGTCTGGTACATATTCTTCTAGAGTCATTTATAAAGGTGATTTTATGTATTGATCAGGAATTACTATATGATGTCTATGAAATTATATAATCAGATATTTGCCCAGTAGAGAATCAGGGATACCACTATTGTGCTTCAATATTACCTAAAGTATATTTTGCTGGCTCCCTGGGATGGTCACAGCTGATGGGACAGATCACCATCTATCCAAAGGTGAACTAGGAGAACTGAGGCTATGCCCAATAGCAGGATAAGTTGTTTCCTCAATTCAAAAGGAAAAGCATTATTATTCCTCTGCCTTTTGTTCTATTCGAGTGAGCTCCCTCAACATTTTTTATGATATCTTCCCACATTGATTTAAATATGAATTTCTCTGGAAACACACTATCAAACACATTCAAAAGTAATATAGTCCCAAGGTACAAACACCCCTCAAATTTAGCAGAGTTGACACAAAATTAAAGCCAGTGTGTAAATAAATTTAAATGCAATTTTCTTGGATTTGAAATTTCTTTAAGGTTGTTTTCTAAATCTCTAGATACCACTAATACCCTACAATACAAAATAGAATCTATTATCATACTGGCATATGGTTAAAAATGTATAAATTGTAGCTATTCCTGCCTAGATTTATCAAGACTTGAATTTCAAGTACATTTGTCTTCAAAAGAAGTGATCCTAAAATAGCTGAGTTTATACCAATGTCTTATTGTGCAAATCTGTAGAAAAAATGCTATGGAATAGTTTTAATGTAACAAATTAACAGATATAACTGACAAGATTTCCTCTGGAATTTTCTGTGAAAATGAGATATGATTTTAATAGTAGAATTACATACAGAGGCTGAGTTGGGAGCTGTTGAGCTCCTAAAAATTGGAGTGTGTGAGTGTGTGTGTGTGTGTGTGTGTGTGTGTGTGTGTGTGTGTGTGTTTTAGTGGCATAAGAAATTAAAATGCATTACACAGTTGAATATGTCCTAAAGTGGCCAGATTAGAGATAGAAAATAGGGGAAAATGTATCAAGTGCAGACTTGGAGACTGGTATTCTAGTGAGTCATCTCTAGGGCCACACAGAGAGCTGTCTTCTGATCTACATGCTTCCTCTCTGGAATGCCTGCAGGAAGTCAGCCATATTTAAAGTCATCTTCCCAAGCCAGAGCTCCGACAACTCTGAAAGCTAACATTTTTCGAGAACAGAGCATTTCTGACAACCTTATGTTTTTCATAATGACGTGGCACACATATCTTTGACTCTTAACACAGTTACATGTATCTCGATGTTATGGGAGGAAGTCTGTGTTCTCTTGCAATCATAGCTTTATTTTTACTTTGCTGTTTCACAATCAGGAGATTCAGATATCTCTTTTCTTAGTGTGGTACTTGCATTAAGAATGAGACTCTGGGGAGTGTCTCAAGGACCTGTAGAGAAGAGAGCTAGAACTATTTCTAACATAGCACCCTACGTTTGAAATGTTTCACTTGGGATGTTTCTATCTGATGGTATCAGGTTTGACATATCTATGCTTGTTTCTCAAGTGTTCAACTTGTACAATTCTGCCAGACTCCTGAATCTTACATAATGTATTACCAAATGGATTCATTTTTCCTGCACTTGAAAAAGAATTGTTTCTAGCTTTAAAAACATAATCTCTTCTGAGCTTATTCCTCTCTGCGTCTCCCATAATTGCCCAGATATTTTTAGGAGTGTCGATTTCATTAGGCAATGTCTTTTGCTTCAAGGCTTTCATTAATATTATTATTAAAATGATGGAAATAGAGATAGCTCAGTAGGTAAAGTTGCCTGCTTTCAATCCTGAAGAACAGAGTTTGATCCCAGAACCCACAATGCGGAAGGAGAGAATCAATTCCTACATGTTCTTTTCTGACCTACCTATTTGCTTGGACCTCAACACTGTCCACCAAACCCACTCTACAACAGAAAATAAACAAATAAAATTTAAGAAAAAAGCTAGAAAAGAAGAATGCTCATACATTGAAAAATACAAAGTCCATCTTCCCACTACATGATTCTCTGATTCACTTAGCACCTTAAAGTATAGTACTCTCAGTGTTATACCCCAGGATATAAAAGGCCTGAGGGGACATTTTATATCTACTTTCCTGAAGAATTGCATGGACTTAGAATTTTGCTTGGGAGATATTATATAAAGAACATCACACAGGTGTTCAATCCTGTAACATGCTTTCTTAGAAACATTGCCCTTGACATTTTCAATCTGTTCCCATGGTAAATAGTATCAAAATATCTTAGAGCTCTTCACTTGAACATCATTCTAGTAAAAGCCTTAGGAAGATGATTTTCCTACTTGACAAAACAGAACTTCAAAATGGAAATGTATTGATTTGTTTTACATTTATGGAGCTGGGAACTTGTCTTCTCAGTTACTTTCTAATATCTTCATTATTCTCAAAGGAAAACTATAGCCCTTAAATCTGTCTGCACTACCTGCCCCCCAGTCACTACTAGGAAGTAGCAATCGATTTTGTTTCTGTGGATTTCCCCAGTTTTGGATATTTTATAAAATCCAACATTATATCTTTACGTATGAATTTTTATAATCAATTTGATGATTTCAAGATCCATAACTACTACAGTGTAGATTAATAGCACTTCTTACCTGTTGGATAATTGTTCCTTTATATTCCTGTACTTAGCTTTATTTATGCATTCTTCAATTGAAGGCATATTAAGTAGATATTATTGTTTGACTGTTGAGTTGATACTATTACTATGACATTATGAATAATACAATTTTGTAAATATCTAAGTGATTCTAGGGGATGTTCTACTATATTCATAGCAGTCTTGTTTGTGATAGCCAGGAGCTGGAAAGAACCCAGATGTCCCACAATAGAAGAACTAATACAGAAAATATGGTTTATTTACAGAATGGAATACTGCTCAGCTGTTAAGAATGAGGACATTCTGACTTTTTCAGGCAAATGGATGGAACTAGAAAATATCCTGAGTGAGGCAACTCAGAATCAAAAGGACATGTACGGTATGTTCTCACTAATAAGTGGCTATTAGACACACACACACACACACACACACACACACACACACACACACACACATACACACAATAGAGGATACACAAAATACAGTCCACAGAACTCAAAAATGTCAGGAAACTGAACGGCCCAAGTAAGGATGCCTTAGTCCCTCTTGGGAGGGAGAAAAAAGCAACTACAAAGAGGGGGGTGGAGGGAGGGACAGGAAAGGGAAAGGGGATGGGGTTGGAGGGAGAGGGGAACATGATCTGGTATTGGGTAGGAGAAAAGTACTGAAACCCTGAGGGACAGCAGAAAGAATAGAAACAGGCGACTTCGGGAGGAAAGAGGTTGGGAGGACGCTCTAGAATGTACCAGAGACCTGGGAATGAGAGACTCTTAAGACTCAAGGCTGGGGTGGGGGAACCCTAGACGAAATGTCCTACAGTGAAAATAGGGAACTTGTTGAGCCCACCTCTAGCAGAAAGACAGGGCATCAAGTGAGGGATGAGTGTGCTATCCCACAGTCAGTGCTCTGACTCATAATTCTTCCTGTCTGAAAGAAATGCAGGGATGGAAATGGAGAAGGTCCAGACACAGGCCCAAAGTGGGATCCAGCTCAAGGGGAGGCCCCAAGACCTGACACCATTACTGAGGCTATGGGGCAAGCAAAGAAGTGCATCCCGACAGGAACCAGATGTAGACCTCTCCTGAGAGACACAGCCAGAATACAGAAAATACATAGGTGAATGCCAGCAGCAAAGCACTGAACTGAGAATGGGACCCGCGTTGAAGGAATGAGAGAAAGGACTAGAAGAGCTTGAAGGGCCTCGAGAACCCATATGAACAACAATGCCAAGCAACCAGAGCTTCCAGGGACTAAGCCACTCCCCAAAGACTATACATGGACTGACCCTGGGCTCCAACCTTATAGGTAGCAATGAATAACCTAGTAAGAGCACCAGTGGAAGGGGAAGCCCTTGGTCCTGCCAAGACTGAACCCCCAGTGAATGTGATTGTTGGGGGGAGGGTGGTAATGGGGGAAGGATGGGGAGGGGAACACCCATAGAGAAGGGGAGGAGGAGGAGGGGTTGGGGGATGTTGGCCCGGAAACCGGGAAGGGGAATAACAATCGAAATGTAAATAAAAAATATTCAAGTTAATAAAGATGGAAAAAACAAAAACAAAAACAAAATGGGACCTGTCATGACTGATGTCCAAAAGACCCAAGTACCAGCTGAAAGAGTCAGATGCGGATATGTGCACCCAACCAATGGACAGAAGCTGCTGACTCCTCTGGTTGAATTAGGAAAAAGCTGGAGGAAGCTAAGGAATAGGGCAACCCTGTAGGAGGACCAGCAGTCTCAATTAACCTGGATCCCTGAGATCTCTCAGACACTGGATCACCAACCAGGCAGCATAAACCATCTGAGATGAGACCTCCAACATATGTACAGCAGAGGACTCCTAGGTCTGGCTTCAGTCAGAGAAGATGAGCCTAACCCTCAAGAGACTGGAGGCCCCAGGAAGTTTACAGGTCTGGTGGGGTGGGTGGGGTGAGGACATCCTTGTGGAGACACGGGGTGGGTGAAGTATGGTACGTGGAACTGTCTGGGGGGGGTAGGCCTGGAGGGGAATAAAATCTGTAGTATAATAATAAATAAAAATTTTTAAAAAGCTAATTGTTTTGTAAGCACTTAATCATAATATGACCCCCAATTTTCAAGTATGATTTTGTTTGGAATTATTCCTTTTTCAACTTTGATGATGTACGGTTGATAAGTAAATCTGCATATTGTCATGGTAAATAACAGACTACTTTGGTATATAAATTCTGAATCCTTATTACCACAATCAAGGTAATGCTTTGACCACCTTAATCAGTTGTCCAGCAGTGGAGCACATTTCTTTGTGACTGAGTGTTTGGGTGTATGTGGATGCATGCGTATTCATAATGAGAGCATTTGTGTTGTTCTCTCAGTAAAAGTCAAGCACATAATATATTTTTATGAGCTATAGTCAGTCCCCTGTGCATTAGGTACTCAGAATGTGTATCTAAAAGCCAAGGAAAGCACTGTACTTCCACCTCCCCATCCTCTGGAAACCAGTAGTCTATTCTATTTTACCACTAATGCAACTTGATATTAAGTTCAATATGTAAGTGAGAAATGCACATTTGTCTTTGGTCAGCTTATCTATACACATTTCAGTATTCCACGCATTTCCTATGGCTGAGTATTGTTCACCTGTGTATATGCGATAGTGTGTACCACCTCTGGTTCATTTAATCATCTTATACTGGATGCATAGGTGGATTCCATACCTTAGCTTTCCTGAGTGATGCAGTTGTGAACATATGAGATCATATATGTCTCTGAGATGTTGATTTCATTTCTCTCAGAAGAGGAATTTTTAGATAATATGGCAGTTAGGCCTTTTATTTTGAGGGAACATAGATTTATCTATCCTAATAGCCATACCAGCTTACATTCCCAACAACATTAATTCAGATGGAGCAGACCACTCTCTGAGTTACTGAATCTGAAACTGCATTTTAAAAAACCATCAGATGGTTGTTCAGGAAAGCTTTAGCAATAGATGTAAAGTAGGTACTCAGCGAATAGTTCCTTAATTTCAATACAATTTACCGAGAACTAGGAGATGACACAATATAGATCCACATGCTCTCTTAAAATTATTATGTTTTAGACAAATGAACAAAAATTAAGAGCAGAAGGAAACATTAGATTTAATTGTTTAAAGGCCTACTATATATTATTTTAATTTTACTGGAATTGCATATTCCAGTTGAGTTAAAGTCAAATGAAACTGAATCAGAAAGAAAAGTGTGAGAAGATATATTAATAAAAGTATAATTATTACTTGGAATAATTACTGAAGATGACACCTATTACTCTGAAAATAACACAAATAATATATTTTTTAAATGCTTTTATCAATTAAAAGACTAAAACATTTTATGGGTTTCTGTCCTCCATGTTTATTTTCATCCTCTGGTGGTATTAGGTTATTTCTAAATCACATTTACTCTATACAGTGGCACAAGAATCAGATAGGTACATTTTGAAAATAAATTATTTTCTAAATCGTGCTTGGATGGCACTAATTATTTGTCACCTTTAGGTTTGGTCCATGGGAAATTGAAGGCAGAACATACATAACAGTTCTAGTATTAAAACAATATGAATGAATAAGTACACATATCAACCAATAGGAGTTCTGACATATAAGGTGACATAGATAACGTTCTGAATAATACCATATTCTTCCAGGAAGAAGATGGGGGATGGCTCTTGGTTATCAATATACCTGACTTAAAGTTAGCTAAGGAAGCTGGAAAGGTAGCTCAAGATTAACAGAAACGACTATTCTGGAAGAGATTCAGGGTTCCGTTCTGGAAGAGATTCAGGGTTCCATTTTCAGTACACATGTGATGAAAAACAAAACAAAACAACAACCAAAATTCCAGTTAAGAGAATCCATTATTTATACGTATTAAATTCAAACGAACTGTTTAAATGTCTTCAGGAAAAATAATTAGATACATAAAAATAAAAACTTAATTACAGGATACAAAAATGGGCTTATGTTTAAGATGTGCTTTTATTTTTAGACAGTTTTATGTAGCCCCAGCTGACCTAAATTTTCTTATATAGCTTCTGGTCGTCTTGACTCTTTTTATCCTTCTGCTTCCACTCCCTAAGGTCTAAGATGTCAGGCATGTGCCATAACTCCTATGACATTAGGTATATAAACAAAGAGCTTCAAATTTCTAGGTTGACCATCTTCCACAAGACCTATATATTCAGCTGGGGTTAATTTAAAAATCATTACATTGGTTTAGTTGAATAATTATTCACAATATTATTTAATGCATTAGAAAAGGCTAATTATATACATACCTTGAAAGATGTTTTCACTATTGTATTGTTGCTCAGTTTTATGGTGATACTGTCCTTTAGTTCTTTCTCTCAACTGTTGAACTTGAAAGCCATTTTAGCTTTGACCTAAAAAAAATAAATGTTATAATGATTTTATTGGATATTTTATGTATTTACATTTTGAATGTTATTCCCTTTGCTGATTTCTCCCTATCCCTCTCCTCCTTCCTCTATAAGGATGTTCTCCCTCTCACCCACCCACCCCACCTCAACACCCTGGCATTCCACTACACTGGAGAAACAAGCCTTCACAGGACCAAGGGCTTCTCCTTCTAGTGATTCCAGACAATGCCATCCTCTGATACTTATGCAGCTGTGGCCGTAGCTCCCTCTATGTGTACTCTTTGGTTGGTGGTTTAGTCCCCAAGAGCTCTGAGGGGTCTGGTTAGTTGATGTTCTTCCTACAGGGTTGCAAACCCCTTCAGCCCCTTCAGTCTTTTGTCTAACTGTTCCATTGGGATCCCAGTGTTCAGTCTGATGGTTAGCTGCAAGCATCCTCATCTGTAACAGTAAGGCTCTGATAGAGCCTCTCAGGAAACATCCATATCAGGCTCTTGTCAGCAAGCACTTCTAGGCATCAGCAATAGTGACTGGGTTTGGTGGATGCATATGGGATGGATGCCAGGTGGGACAGTCTCTGGATGGCCTTTCCTTTAGTCTTTGCTCCACTCTTTGTTCCTGTATTTCCTCCCAAGAGTATTTTGTTACCCCTTCTAAGAAGGACTGAAGCACCCACATTTTAGTCTTCCTTCTTCTTGAGCTTCACAGTAGGCTTTTCTTTAGGATCCATGACTTATTATCCAATACTTATTCTCAGAAGTATTGGTATGGATTCTATCTCAGGAAGCAGGCCTTAAGTGCAACTTTAAAAGTTTGGGTTCCTCCTATTACATTTGTATCTCTGGTGACAGGTGAGTCTGTCTTACAGGCAACTCATGACTAGATCACAGTGTTTGCAGTTGGGTGATACTGATGATTATTTTTCTCATCTGGAAACATTCACACTGCCTTCCAGCATGATGAATGCTAATCAGGAGGGAAGAAACTGCTGCTTGAACACAAGCTCAATTTCTTTTTAGCCATTAGGTAAATTCAGATTAAACCTACTCTAAGATTTCATCTTACCCTAGTCAGAGTGTCAAATATCAATAAAACAAATGACAACTAATAAAAGCAAGGATATGTGAAAAATAAGCATTTCTTTATTGCTGGTAATATAGAAAATTGTATGGGAAGTATGGATAGCGATGCAGATGTTCCTTAAAGGGATGAAAATAACGGGATGATCTGGCAGATATGTTTTCAGTCCCAAAGGTCTCTTTCACCTTACTACAGAGATGCTTGGTCATTCATGTCCATGCTGTTCTAGTCATTTATTCAGAACAAATGTAAGTTTAAAATAGTCTAGGTGTCTATTAACTGAGGAACGGATAATGAAATGTAGTACATTTAGACAATGGAATATTATTTGGCTGTTAAAAAATTACATTATGAAATTTGCAAGTAAACGGATGGAGCTAGAAACAATCATCTTAAGTAAAGTAACCCCAAGACCTGACACTATTACTGAGGCTATGGTGTACTCACAAAAAGGTCCTATCATGATTGCCCTCTAAAACACCGAATAAGCAGGTGAAAAAGTTAGATGCTGATACACCTAACCAATGGACAGAGGTGCTGCCCCCTGTGGTTGAATTAGGCATAACCTGGAAGAAGCTGAGGAGGAGGGTGACCATGTAGGAGGACCAGCAGTCTCAACTAACCTGGACCCCTGAGATCTCTCAGACACTGGACCACCAACCAGGCAGCATACAGCATGATATGAGGCCCCCAACACATGTACAGCAGAAGACTGCCAGGTCTGGACTCAGTCAGAGAAGATGCACCTAACCCTCCAAAGACTGGAAGCCACAGGGAGTTGGGAGGTCTAGTACGGTGGGGATTGGGGAGTTGGGACATCCTCATCGAGACGGGAGGAGAGGTATGGGATGTGGAACAGTTGCAGGGTGGACTGGGAAGGGGATTAAGTCTGGAATGTAAGAATGATTAAATAAAAAATAACAATAAACAAGGAAATTTGAAATGAAAGTATAATTGTACCATCTATCCTATTTTCCTTTTATCGCCAACTCTTCCCAAGTAGATCCAAAGTCTCAAGTTCCAGCCTCTTAATTTTGAACTGTTGCTATACATTCATGCATACACACACACACACACACACACACACACACACACACACACACACACACAAATACAATCTGTTTTATTAATGTTACAGATATATATGTATATATATATGTATATATATAAATTTCAGGGTTGACTATGTAGTATTGGTTAATTAATTGAGTCCCTCTTCCGTGTGAAGGTCAATTTCCCTGGTCCATAGCATTTATTATTTGCCCATAATTCATTGACTAGGGCTGGGGACCCTTGAAATCGCCCCCCTCAATGTTTAGCATTACCTCTTGGTTGTGCTTGTTCAGGTGTGGGTTTGCACTCATGTTAATAGGGCTTCATGGGTTTAGCTTCTTTAAAATTTCAAGGAAATTTTTGGTCTTCCTATTCAGAAATTATGTGACTCCTTTTCCACTGTGATCTTGGAGCCTCATATGCAAGAGTTCTTAGTGGACAAGGGCTTGGTGTCACTTTATTAATAGTCACTTCTTAACTTAAATGATTAAATACCTATATTCTCTTTTACAATGAAGCAAGTTTGTAAAGAAATACCTCAAATATGAATATGACAAACATTGCTTTCTGAACAGTTTACATTTTATTATTTCATTCTATTGCACATAGGTGTCCTGGAGAGATTGTTCTATCATGACAGTCAGTGATTACTCTTAGCAAATGCTGTCACGTTTTGTAAAAGTTAAAACAGTATTAGTAATATATTTTAGAAGGATGTAATTTTCAAACTTTATCAATTTTTGTCCAAAGTAAACTATTATTTTACTATTAAGTACTAAAAGTATTATATACTAAAACATAATTAGAAATAATAAGTGAAGCTGTCATCATTAATATAAAGTTGTAAAAAATCTGTATAAATCTACACAACTGTTCTCTTTTTCAGGCTTTAGGGTTATATTTAAAATTGATGACTAATGCTTATCTTCTTCCTAATAAGTTTGCTATATACTTAAGTGTCACCGTTACAGAAATCTTAATCCTAGTCACAGACTCAGTGCTGTGTCATGATTGACGTCATCCAGATACTGAATATTTCATGCTCCTTTCTTTTGTCTCTTTTGAATATAAATAGGATATAATTCTGGACACTGAGGTTTGAGAATATATAGAATATATAGAATCTGTAGAATAATTGATGAACGAATCCTTCTTAACAAAGATGCAAAGGGTAAACTTAGTTTGAGGTCAAATTTCAAAAATCATTAACTATGAGTATGTTGGCTAAATTCCAGTTATTCTGCAATGACTAAAATGTAAGTCAATAAATATAATTTATCAAAATATAAACACTAGGAAATAAATAATGATATGAGCATTCCCCATGGATGTAGAAAAGGACTTTGATAAAACTCAATATCTCTTATGTTTCAAGCATGGCCATCTGAAGGACAAAGAGAGAACGTGTCAATATAACACAGGTTATTGATAAAAAAGTCTATAGCCATATCATAATGGAGAAAAACTCAAAATGTATTCACTAAAATCAATAACATGACAATGGTATCTATTCTCTCTGGCACTATTAAATATAGTGATTGAAGTCTGAGCTTGTGCAATGAAACAAGAGAGGAAATAATGTGTACAAATAGGCAAAGAGACACTAAACACCCCACCAAACCCTTAAGAGTAACAACTCCCATTAAGAGGAAGAACACAATAAATACACCCAAGTCAGTAGCTGTCTTATATTTGTATGATAAACATACTAAAAAATCCCAATGAAACAACTTTATTCATAATAGCTACAACAATTATTAATTAAAATTCCTGTACATAAACATGACCCTATAATGAAAACCGTTTTATGGCCTATAAAATGAAAACATTAAGGCTTTAAAGAAGAAAATTGGGAAACACTAGAAGATGAAAATATATTACCATAACCATGGATTGAAAGGATTAGTAGAAAAAAACAACATTTTCAAGAGCAATATACCATCAAAATTCTATAGACATTCTTCACAAACATAGAAAAGGGAATCTTAAAATTTATAAGAAATCATAAAAGACCAGTATTTCATAAAGCAATCTGACTAAGAACAGTAGTGCAGGAGTTAGCACCATATAAGAATTCAAACTAAACAGTACACAGGACCATAATAATAAAAACAGTATCGTACTAACATGTAAACAGATACATAGATAACTGGGATATAACAGATATTAGTCTGTGAAACTACAATTTATTTTTGGCAAAAAGCCACAAATATACTCTGAAGAAAAGGCAACATCTTTAACAAATAATGCTTAGAAACACAGACTTCACTATATCGAAGAAGAAAAACTATATCCCTATAAATCACCATACACAAAAATACCTCATTAGAATATTTGACACTCCAAAACTCTTAGAAAGGTATATAGTGTGCACATTAACATATAGGCATTGACTGGGAGTTTCTGAACATGACCCCCAGTAGCACAATAACAAAAATATAACAGCTTATATATTGGATTTCATGAAACTAAAATGTTTCTGTACAATAGAATGAGAGAAAATATTTGCAATTAAGCATTTGGTAAAGTATTAGAAATGGATTATAGAAAGCACTCAAAAACTTAAACTCTAAAAGGCAAACAATCTAGTTGAATTTTTAAAAACAGGATTTGGAACTGAACAGTCTCCTTGAAAGAAGAAATACAAATGGGTAACATATAGTTTGGGCAATAAATGTTCAACAGCATCAGCCCTCATGGAATCTAATTTCAGATTAAAATTATCTTAAAACTCTACCTCTGTTTATCAGAATGGGCATTGTGAAGGATGCAAATGATAATAAATGTTTCATGGGAAAGGATGAACACTTACTTGCTGCTAATGTGAGTGTAAACTTCTGCAACCACCATGAAAATCAGTCTGTAAGTTCCTCAAGAAAACTGGTCATAAGACTACATATTGTCTCCATTATCTTTGCAGCTATGTTTACAATAGCTAAAAAATGGAATTAGCCTAAATACCTGTTTGATGGTTTGTTCCTGTTAAAACATCTTGACCCAAAGTAACTTATGAAGAAAGGGTTTATTTTGTCTTAAGGCTCTAAAAGTAGAGTAAAACTGCATGTCATTAAGGAGTATGATCAGGAAGCTGAGAGACCACATCTCCATTATACAAGGGAAGCAGAGAACACATGAACCCAAAGTGGGTTGAGGCTATAAACTCTGAAAGTTTACCTTCAGTGGTGTATTTACTCAAACAAGTCTTTACCTCCTAAAATTTCAATAACTTTCATGACTTAGTTATTGGTCTAATGCTGTAAAGAGACACCAGTACCACAGCAACCCTGAAAAGAAAGCATTTAATTAGGGGCTGGCTGACAGTTTTAGAGAGTGAGTCTGTGACCATTATGGCAGGAGGCAGAAAGGCATGATGCTGGAAGAAAGGTGGATATCTTCTATCTTAATCCACAAGCAGTAAGTAGAGAATGAAGGAACGTAACACTGGGCTTCGCATGGGATTTTGAAACCTTGACCTCAAATTACACACCTCTTTCCCAAAGGCCATATCTAACCCAATAAAGTCACAGTCCCAATTCTTCTCAAACAGTATCATTAACTGGAGGATACACATTCAAACATAAAAGCCAATGAAGGACATTACTTTTCATACAGTCACACTGCATAAACAACACCAGAAAACAGCAACCAAGTTTTCAAATATTTGAGTCTACGTGAAACATTTTTTTCAGTGCAACCATTACAATCTCTATGGATTAAAAGATAATGAAAATGTAGCACAGCTACACGATTGATTATGCTCAGTTGTAGAGAAAAATGAAATTGTAAAGTTTTTCAGTAAGTAACTGAAACTGAAAACAAAAAGGAAGAAAAGCAGAGTACACAAAATGGTCCATATTCTAGCCCTGATGCTTCAGTTTTCTGCGTTTAACATGGATTACATCTAGAAGACAAGAAACAAGAAAGGAAACAGTAGGTGGAAAATTCACTTAATGGAAGGAGAACAGTTGGCCACAGGAGGAAAACAAAATACTGTTGAAGGGAGATACAAGAAGTGAAAAGGTTAAACAGGGATGGAACTGGCAATGTGGTATTGTGAAGGTATGAGTTGGAGAGGTCAGAGTTCATCAAAATTAAGTGGTCGTGAAAATATAGCATAAGAACAAACTAAATAGTTATCCAGCTAAAAGAGATAAATCAAATTGAATGAAGATACCCCACCAAACTAGATAATGGTGGTCCCATAAACATTAAACAACAACTCCAGTGCTGAAAGTAGAGTACATCTGTGAGAAATGTTGGTCATGGAGGCCCTGAGGCCCCCAAAACAAAAAAAAATGTCTTGCTAGTAACTTATTTATCTGCATGTGCTATTTGGAAAATCCTGCTGATAAGACACCATACACCTTGGATGCACCCAAATTAGAATTAAGCTGGAAGATTCCTCTCTTGTCATTAGCTTTCATTTTACAAGATGGCTAGATCTAGATGAGGGGAGAGTAAAAGCACCACTGGTCTTACCAAACTGTAAACACTGTGGACTATTTGCCAGGCAGGTAGTATGCCAACATGTCAGGCAAGATCTGTTGACTGCTATACTAGCTATGGGAGTAATTATAGCTGATTAGATTGGAGCCTGCATCATAAGAGGGAATCCATACATATTACTGTAAGAACATGAAAGAAAGAAAACAAAGGGAAGAGTAAGCATTAGGTCCTAGGGAAAACCTACTACAGCTGCATCATTTAGTATCCAGTTGTTTTTCCACCGATTAGCCCACCAGGCTCTCAGGTAATCCTAGGATCACAACAGAGACTGGTTAAACTCTGTGGAATACAAAAAAGTCAGGAATAGAAAAAAAGATATTTTTAAGGAAAAATAAAAAAAATGAGGCAGACATGTGTAGGTCTAATATAAGAGAGAAGAGAGAAAATAGCTACAGTGTACTAGATACAGGCTTTCTTGAGCATTTTAGTGGTTCCTCAATTATTACAGGATACCCATTCACACAATATGTTCTAATCAAATGTACTTCCCTCCCTAACACCTCCCAAATATAGCTCCCTTACTTCATACCCAAATTTAGGTCTTTCTTTCTCCAATGAGATCAATTTATGCTGTCTGAATATATTTATATGTGTGACCTTTCACTGGATATCAGTCAACATATAGAGCCTATGTAGTTTTAGAGAAAACTAACCCTTCCTTTTCCAGCAGCTAAATGTTCCCAGTCATTCTATGTTGGTGTTTGTCTTCCTAGGGCTCGCATGTGTTTTGTACATACTGTCAGAAGAGTGAGTTCATATGTGCAGGTTCCCAACTGTGTCTAGAACACATCCTTTCTTTGTAGTCATCTACTATTCCTGACACTTTTTGTTCTCTCTTCTGCAATGATACCAGAGTCTTGGAGAACTGGGTTTGGTATATATTTTATATTTTATGATGGATATTCTATAGTCTACTATTTTCTGCACTTAGGTAACTTGTAGGTCTCTATGTTGATCACCATCTATTACAATTAGAAACTTCTCTGACTAAATGGAGAGACACCTTAACTTAATGGGCTAATGATAGGTTATTAGCACTTGGTTTAATTCAATGTTCTGTTAGGAAAACAGTAATAATAGACTCTTTCCTAGGTCTGTGATCTGTCTGTCAATAAATCTTGATTTTTTTCTTCCACTTTTATTAAATTGGTTATTTCTTATTTACATTTCAAATGTTATTCCCTTTCCTGGTTTCCTGTCCATTAGCCCCATAACCCCTCCCCATCCCCTTCTATATGTATGTTCCCCTCCCCATCCACCCCCAGTAATGCCTCCCCAACAATCCCCTACATTGGGGGTCCAACCTTGGCAGTACCAAGGGCTTCCCCTTCCACAATTGCCCGAAGAAGGCTATCAACTTGTACCTATGCAGTTGAAGCACAGGGTCAGTCCATGTATAGTCTTTGGGTAGTGGTTTAGTCCCTGGAAGTTCTGGATGGTTGGCATTGTTGTTCTTATGGGGTTGCAAGCCCCTTCAGCTCTTTCAATCCTTTCTCTAATTCCTCCAACAGAGGTCCCATTCTCAGTTCAGTGGTTTGCTGCTGGCATTCGCCTCTGTATTTGACAAGTTCTGGCTGTGTCTCTCAGGAGAGATCTATATCCAGTTCCCATCAGCATGTACTTCTTAGTTTCATCCATCTTATGTAGTTTCGGTGACTGTACATATATGAGAAACATGTGGGACAGGTTCTGAATGGCCATTCCTTCAGTCTCTGCTGTAAACTTTGCCTCCCTATCTCTTCTTATGGATATTTCCCCCCTTTTAAGAAGGAGTGAAGCATCTCCATTTTGATCACCCTTCTTAAGTTTCAAGTGGTCTGTTGGGTAATTTGAGCATTTGAGCTAATATTCACTCATAAATGAGTGCATACCATGTGTGTTTTTCTGCGATTGAGTTAACTCATTCAGGATGATATTTTCGAGTTCATTCTATTTGCCTATGAAATTCATGAAGTCATTGTTTTTGATAGCTGAATAGTATTCCACTGTGTAGATGTACCACATTTTCTGTATCCATTCCTTTGTTGAAGGGCATCTGAGATTTTTCCAGCTTCTGGTTATTATAAATAAGGCCGCTATGAATATAGTGGAGCATGCGTCTTTGTTGTATGTTGGACCATCTTTTGGGTATATGAGAGATACAGCTGGGTCCTTAGGTAGTGCAATGCCCAATTTTCAGAGAAACCTCCAGAATGAGTTCCATGACCCCAAAAGTTACACCAGAGAACTACTAAGGCTGATAAACAACTTCAGCAAAGTGGCTGGGTATAAAATTAACTGAAATAAATCAATAGCCTTCCTCTACACAAAAGAGAAACAAGCTAAGAAAGAAATTAGGGGAAAGACACCCTTCATAATAGTCCCAAATAATGTAAAATAACTCAGGGTGACTTTAACCAAGCAAGTAAAAGATCTGTATAACAAGAACTTCAAGTCTCTGAAGAAAGAAATTGAAGAAGATCTCAGAAGATGGAAAGATCTCATATGCTCATGGGATGGCAGGATTATTATAGTAAAAATGGTCATTTTACCAAAAGCAATCTATACATTCAATGCAATCCCCATTAAAATTCCAATACAATTCTTTGGAGAGTTAGAAAGTACAATTTGCAAATTCATCTGGAATAACAAAAAACCCAGGATAGTTAAAACTTTCCTCAACAATAAAGGAAATTTTGGTGAAATCACCATCCCTGACGTCCAGAAGTATTACAAGCAATAGTGATAAAAACTGCATGGTATTGGTACAGAGACAGGCAAACAGACAGTGGGATAGAATTGAAGACCCAGAAATGAACTCACATACTTGATCACTTGATTTTTGTCAAAGGAGCCAAAACCATCCAATGGAATAAAGATAACATTTTCAACAAATTGTGCTGATTCAACTGGAGGTCAGCATGTAGAAGAATGCAAATCAATCCATTCTTATCACCCTGTACAAAGCTTAAGTCCAAGTGGATCAAACCAGATACACACACTCAAACTAAGAAAGAGAAAGTGGGGAAGAGTCTTGAACACGTGGGCACTGGAGAAAATTTCCTGAACATAATACCAATGGCTTATGCTCTAAGATCAAGAATCAACAAATCAGATCTCATAAAGCTTCAAGGCTTTTGTAAGGGAAAAGACACTCTCATTAGGATAAAAGGACAACCAACAGATTGGGAAAAAGGTCTTTATCAATCCTACAACTGATAGAGGGCTAATATCCAAAATATACAAAGAACTCATGAAGTTAGACTCCAGAGAGCCAAATAACCCTATTAAAAATGGGGTACAAAACCAAACAAAGAATTCATAGCTAAAGAATATCGAATGTCTGAGAAGCATCTAAAGGAATGTTCAACATTCAGGGAAATGCAAATCAAAACAACCCTGGGATTC
This sequence comes from Rattus rattus, assembly GCF_011064425.1. Lineage (NCBI taxonomy): Eukaryota > Metazoa > Chordata > Mammalia > Rodentia > Muridae > Rattus > Rattus rattus. The sequence continues at coordinate 28,742,004 of NC_046163.1, forward strand.
CACCTCATACCAGTCAGAATGGCTAAGATCAAAAACTCAGGTGACAGCAGATGCTGGCAAGGTTGTGGAGAAAGAGGAACACTCCTCCATTGTTGGTGGAATTACAAATCTTGATCTTTTAATGGTGCCAGGATAAATTGAATCTGAAAATGATTGGTTATTTTCACATTTTAACCTCTATTGGACCAGTGGGTGTTACTAGGCAGTCCTTTATTATTGTAGATCACAGAGTTTTTACCTGGATGAGACTGATGACTCCTTTTCTCTATTAGAAGTATGCATGGACCCTTCAAGCAATATGTAAGATAGTCAGTAGGAACGAAACCACGAGGCTAATCAAATTTGGTTTATGCATGTTCTATTATTTAAGTATGTGATGTTTGCTGCGCTAGGGTTTTAGCAAAAAGTTTTAAAGGAAGCTATAGTCAATAGGCTATAACATTTTAGTGCCTTTAGGAATAAATGGCCAACAACTCCAAAAGAAACAGATAATCCATTCTTGGGATTTGACTTTTTATTTATTAGTATTTGGTATCTCATAGGTGTATGTTTTCAAATATTTAAATTTATTAATAAAAGATACAAAAAGATGCTAATTATAGGGATTATATACTAATTTTGTCCACCACGATGACAGGGTAAAGAATCGTTGAAGATACAAAGAGAACTTGACATATCAGTGGGTGGTCCTGCCCTTTGACTTCATAAGAAAACTATTCAATAACAAGATAGAAGGAACTGAAGCAGAACAGCATAGCTTAGTGTTTGTCCCAGTAAAATGTAAAAGCAAATCCACTTAAAATTCTGTCACAGGAGCTTGTAAGAAAGGAGCAGTCTTCTTTTATAAGACTTTCTGCCAAGGCAGTAAGGGTATACACAAGTAATTATTTAGAAAGCAAATTAAAATAAGGTACTTAGATCTATTTGTTTTGTTCAGTTTGTAGGAAAATAAAATATGTTTCCTATCAATTAGACTTCACTCATGATTCTGAAATTTCAAACTGGTGGCTGTAACATATAATTAAAAAAAAAAATAACAAAATAGAGCATGCTTGTTCCGTCTAGGAGCTGGCGTCTGTGGTCTCTCCAGCCCCCATGGCTAGCTCTAAGGGACCATCTGGCCCTGGTACCCACATTTGGCTTTCTAAGCTCAACAAAACAGCTTTTCCTGAAAACACCTAGAACTAGCCACTTGCTCAGGTCATTCACTTCCATGACTGGTCAATAGAACACCAACAACCTCTCCGGTCTCATTCAGCACCCTCTAGCCCCATGAAAGGAAAACGCTAGAGACTTACATTTATACCAGCCAGATTTATATGAGGAAATCTCCAACCCCAGTATGTCCGTGCAAAGAACACACAACTCAGTATATTTGCAAGCTGCACACGTAGTTAAAGCAAATACACCACTACAACACTCTACTGCCTCTATGAAATCCCTGGCTACTTCCGGCTCCTCCCGACTACCTGGGTCTGCTCCATCGTCCACCTCTTCTTCCTCCATCCTCTCCCTCCGTCCTACGTCTTGCCCTACTCTTCTCCCATCTGTCCCTCTCAAAAACGTCCAGCCTTGCCTTTTCCTTCCACTGCCCGGTCCCAGGCTCTAGCCTTTATTTGACCAATTAAGATTTCACCTGAAATCACCTGAGTACCTGTGACCTGCTCAGTATCCCAGCAATCCTCTTCAGGGAGCAGAATCAGCATCATAATACAAATAGCAATCCACATCAGGTGGCAATAATTTTCTCATTTCCACGTGTACATGGTAAGCCAAGCTTGAAGGCCCAATCACATGTTTCAGTCCAAATCTCCTTCCGTTTTTTTTTAAATTTTTTATTTTTTTCCATCTTTATTAACTTGAGTATTTCTTATTTACATTTCGATTGTTATTCCCCTTCAGGTTTCCGGGCCAACATTCCCCTAACCCCTCTCCCTCCCCTTCTCTATGGGTGTTACCGCTCCTCATCCTCCCCCCATTACCGCCCTCCCCCCAACAATCACATTCACTGGGGGTTCAGTCTTGGCAGGACCAAGGGCTTCCCCTTCCACTGGTGCTCTTACTAGGATATTCATTGCTACCTATGAGGTTGGAGCCCAGGGTCAGTCCATGTATAGTCTTTGGGTAGTAGCTTAGTCCCTGGAAGCTCAGGTTGGTTGGCATTGTTGTTCATATGGGGTCTCGAGCCCCTTCAAGCTCTTTCAGTCCTTTCTCTGATTCATTCAACAGAGGTCCCGTTCTCAGTTCAGTGGTTTGCTGCTGGCATTCGTCTATGTATTTGCTGTATTCTGGCTGTGTCTCTCAGGAGAGATCTACATCCGGTTCCTGTTGGCCTGCACTTCTTTGCTTCATCCATCTTATCTAGTTTGGTGGCTGTATATGTATGGGCCACATGTGGAGCAGGCTCTGAATGGGTGTTCCTTCTGCCTCTGTTCTAAACTTTGCCTCCCTGTTCCCTCCCAAGGGTATTCTTGTTCCCCTTTTAAAGGAGGAGTGAAGCATTTGCATTTTGGTCATCCTTCTTGAGTTTCATGTTTTCTGTGCATCTAGGGTAATTCAAGCATTTGGGCTAATAGCCACTTATCAATGAGTGCATACCATGTGTGTTTTTCTGTGATTGGGTTCCCTCACTCAGGATGATATTTTCCAGTTCCATCCATTTGCCTATGAATTTCATAAAGTCATTGTTTGTGATAGCTGAGTAGTATTCCATTGTGTAGATGTACCACATTTTCTGTATCCATTCCTCTGTTGAAGGGCATCTGGATTCTTTCCAGCTTCTGGCTATTATAAATAAGGCTGCTATGAACATAGTGGAGCATGTGTCTTTGTTATATGTTGGGGCATCTTTTGGGTATATGCCCAAGAGAGGTATAGCTGGGTCCTCAGGTAGTTTAATGTCCAATTTTCTGAGGAACCTCCAGACTGATTTCCAGAATGGTTGTACCAGTCTGCAATCCCACCAACAATGGAGGAGTGTTCCTCTTTCTCTGCATCCTCACCAGCATCTGCTGTCACCTGAGTTTTTGATCTTAGCCATTCTCACTGGTGTGAGGTGAAATCTCAGGGTTGTTTTGATTTGCATTTCCCTTCAAGTCTGCTTTTTCTAATACTCAGAAAGTCTTAGTCTTTTTTAAAGGGAAGGCAATGTGAATCAGTAGAAAGAGAACTGATTTCAGAATGGCTGGCCCTAGGATGTACTTGAGTGGCAAAAAAAAAAAAAAAAAAAAAGGACTCAACATTTTCCTATCTGAAAAGATGTGATGATAGAATTTCTAATTTCAGGATTGCTTTATGATTAAAGATTGTGGTGCATAAAATAGACTCAGCAGAGACACATCACTGCTCTTATTTCTAATGTAAGGTGGTAAAGGCCCCTGTCTTCAATTATTGGTATTAAAATACATTAAACCTGGGTTTTCATAGGCTAAGCAAACCATGGAGATTTGTGAAATTCTGGCAGACAAGAGGAGCATTGGTTTGAGACAGTAGGTCAGGACCACAAATCAAAAGAACGAAAGGAATCTAGCACCTGGGTAACTCTATTGGGTCACTTAACTAATCAAAACTAAATTCAATATCACTCAACTCCTTGACATATGTTGGGATTAATATCCCTTCAAAGAGTCACTACCTACTAGATCTCCAGTAGCATTTGGCTAGAATTTGTCTTAGAAGAGTCGATCTTAGGAGCTACCTCGTAATAATAATATGTGAGCCACAGGTATGTGATGCAGAGAATAAAATGGACAGTGACAACCTAAGTGTGTGTTATTATATTGTGGTTTTAGCAATCATTTTTAGGTTTCCCAAGTCCTTTTAGACACTTTTTACAACTCTATGTTCTGCTTATTTAAGATCCTTTATGTCAGAACATCAGAATCAAAGCTACTTGATACCAGAGGCCACAACCGCTCCCTGTACCCTCATTTGACAATACAGTTTACATATGATAAAACACCATATTGAATGGGAATATGAAATTATTGTGATGTGTTTTATATCATATCTATATCATAATGTATTTTACAGAATTGGAAAATAGAGAAAAGGAACACTTTGGAAATTCAATGAAACATTAAGAAATCATCTATAAGGCTGAGAGAAATAAAATGAAAATTTGTAAGTACATCACTTTCTTACCAAATAATTAGGGCTCCGCCTAGCATGGTTGTTGCAAGGACTATGAAACATTACAGAGGAGAAGCACTTACAGGTGAAGTGGGCATTCATGACTGCTCAGTAATAATTGTTACTCTGTGCCTTTAAGCATTCAACTTTTATTTAATAGTGGTAGTTTCTCTTATCTCTGTGGTTCTCCTGAGGAACGTGGGACTTTGAGAAATAAGCAACTGAAAGCTCTTCACCTGATATGTGTTTACATGTACGTCCACACAACCACAAAATGAAATCCATTTCTGATATGTCACCCGGTAAATAGACAAATAGGAATCAGTGTGGTACATACAGTAACAAAAAGGCCTTTTCGCTTCAAATAAAGTTAGTAAGGGAAACACAGGCACACTATATACACAACAAAAATATTGGTATAAACTTGTATTTGCAAGGAATCAAATCTCTCCTAGTAGGCTGAAAGAAAATGTCTCCTTTCTGCTCCGCTGATTGGTGTACATTACAACTATGTGTTATGAAGTTTGACTAATTTATTAGGAGTGGACACAATCTGTGTTAGAGTCTCCGACTTGAATGCCATCGGAATGCACCTTTTGATACAGGGAGATTAGTTCTTGTTTCCCAGCTTCTTTTGTGTCCGCGAGTCACCTAGATTCCCTCAGATATGAGATTTGCTGATACAGTGGTATCCATAGCTGGTTAATTGCATCCACTTTTTAAGTGAAAAACATCTTCCTTCCAACCATCAGCAGCATCATGGAGGGGTTAAGTGCAATCTGAATGCTCTTACGCAGTTCTCTGGTGACAAAACTGCTGACCTGGTTGTTTCTCCATCAGCTCATGCTGAACCCAAGATGAAGAAATAAAATAGAAATTTCGAGTCTTTATGTAAACATCCAGATGACATATTCTGCAAGGAAGGCAGTTTTGAATAATAAAAAAACTTCCATGCAGAATTTTCCATTTTATTGTGTACAAAAGATTACTTCAAATATTATGCAAATGGGGATTGAATGTGCTTTCCCAGATGTAGCAGAGTGTTGCAGATGACCCAGCCCTGAGTCTGCTATCATGAGTAAGTGAAAAAAGGACTTTTTAACAATGTTTCTAGGACTTTTCCACAGGACCTAACATTATGAATACATTCATTAATTACTATGTAATCTCAGTGTTTTTCTGAAATCACTAAAATAATTTTCCTCTATAACGGAGGCTACACTGATGGTTTTTCCTAAGGTATCATTTCTTCACAGACTTTTAAAAAAATTCAGAATTTACACAAAATGTAGAATTCAGTTCTTTATTTTTTATGAACAGAAGTAAATTACCATAGAATTCAAATTTACTTAAGAGCCCCTCTAAAAATGTTTTCCAACATAATAATTTGATCAGTTATTTGGGAAAGTTCATATATCACATGCCATCTCATCAGCTTTCCATTCCTCCCAGGTCCTCCCTTCCATCTTTGTGCCTATTTCCCCTTCCTCCTAAAAAAAGCAAAGTTCCCTAAGTCCAATCTGTGTTGCCCATATATGAACTAAAGCATGGTCAACTCTCAGGAGTCACTATGATAAAGAAAACTGAGTCTGTGTCCCAAGTCTCCATGTCCCCTCCTTGCAGAATATATCCACTCTGAAGGGACATACTTATGCATCTTAATGACAGTGTTTAAGGACCTTCTTCTGTAGCTTTCTGTCTGGACTGTTTTTTTTCCTTTTTCTTTGTTGTTGTTGTTGTTGCTGAGGGGGGGTGTTTTGTTTTGTTTTGTTTTGTGGGAGAAGGGGGAGGTTTTCAAAGCATCCTTGAATGTATTTCGTTCTCAGTTATAAGTCTGCAGTTATAAATACCACTGCAAAAGAAGTGTCCTTCCCCACAGCAGCTGGGAGCAACATATGAATTTCCACCTGTTTTCCAGCAACAGCATGGACCAAAGATATCCAAAGGAAGGTCCCTTCTTTGTAACTCAAAATGTAATGTGACTCTCAGTCTTAAAATTCATAACTTAAGCCTACCTGTTGGGAGTTGGTTTGATGCTGTGTTCAAATGTTAAATATTGGACACTGAGATTTGGTTACCCCCAATGAGCAGATAGATCCTCATGTACACCAAGGGATGTTATGTAAACCTTACTCCCCAATTAAAAATTATTAGTTAAATAAAGGTGGGTACAGCCAATTATTGGGGAGAATGGGAAAAGGTGGAATTTAAAAACAGAACTAGGGGTTTCAGGTAGGCACCAAGAGGAGAAGGAGGAAAACAGAGATAGAAGGGAGACTGAGAAGGGAGAAAGTCTCCATTCACCATGATGGACCAGGAGCATCTGCCTGAGATAAAATGAACCCTGAGGACATGGAGCCTTCAACATGCACTAAAAATTATTATTTTTATTTTTAAACTATGAATACAATGTATTTTGTCATTGCACCTTCTCATTATCTCTTATCTGCCCCAAAGTGCTGCCAATCTTATTTTCCCAACGATCTTCTCTTCTAAATATCTTTAATCATTTTTTACAGTCCAGTCATTATCCCTTTCCTGGTCTCCTCTCTCAAAGTTCCTCATCTGATACCTGCTTCCAATTCTCCAAGAGTGTGTCCCCACCCCCTCCCCCCACCCCACCCGGCCTCCCCACTCCCTGGGGCCTCAAGTTTCTAGAGGGTTAGGTGCATCTTCTCTCAAGGAGGCCAGACCTGGCAGTCCTCTGCTGTATATGTGTTGGGGCCCTCATATCAGCTGGTGTATGCTGCCAGGTTGGTGGCTCAGAGTCTGAGAGACCTTGGGAGTTCCAGGCTGGTCTTCCTATGGTGTCGCGATCTTTCACAACTTCTTCCAGCGTTTCCCCAATTGAACCACAGGGGTCCCTAGCTTCTGTTCATTGGCTGTGTGTAAATACCTGCTTCTGACTCTTTCAGCTGATTGGTGGGCCTCTCAGAGGGCAGTCATGGTAGCCTCCTGTGTGTAAGCACACCATAGCATCAGTAATAGTGGCAGGTCTAGGAGCCTTCCTTTGAGCACTCTTCCAGTCTCAAGGCTCACCTACATGTGATGTGTAATGTTCACACACACACACACAGAGAGAGAGAGAGAGAGAGAGAGAGAGAGAGAGAGAGAGAGAGAGAGAGAGAGAGAGAGAGAGAAGCAGAAGCAAGTAGGAAGAAAATATTAAAAAGTATTTTTGTACTATTTTGGCACAATTCTACCTTTAAAATGATGGATAGCATATTATTCTTATATATTTTGATACAAAATGTTGAGAAAACTGACCAGTTATTGTTACAAACACAGTTCTCCTAAAACTTAATTGTTATTTCACCTACTACTATTATTCCTAGGTGGCTAGGTTGTTGTAGAAGCAACCATCAAAAATTAAGTACTTGGTGACATTATTAATTCTTCCTCTACTTGTGAATATCTATGACCACTGAATTTTATTGATTGTTAAATCAAAGAATGTGACAAATGACATAATTTAAATCACACGTATGAGTCAGGCCAATCCTCAGTTTGATCAAGCTGTCACTAGACCATATGAATTCACACACCAAATGAAATACTGAAGGCCTGATACAAGTAACAAATATCTGTTTTCTCACCTGAAAACTGAAATTTACTAGTATAAGCACCATGGATACTGGAAAACAGGCTAACAATGGGCATTCATATCGCACAATTTCAAGAAGAAAATCCACCCTAGTTAAGGTCTATGCCAGTCTTACTTCAAATGTGGTAGGTGTAACACATGTCACTATAATAGTAGTTTCTCTCCATGCCCAAGGCACATTTTGCGGATGATTTAAAGACACAAATGCTCATGCATTCATTCACACACACACACACACACATACACACATTCACACATACACACATATACACACACACATTTCATATATAACAAGAATTTTGTGCATGATTGATGTTGTCATTTAAAACATAAAGAAAATGAAGCTTCAGGAAACTTGGTAAAAGCAAGCAGTTTCAAGATGATAGGGACAACACTCAAACTTCATTTTTCGTGATACAAAACTCCTTTCTTAATTGTGTTTCAATACTACAGGGTAATCTAAAATAGTAATTGCTATTTTTTTCATTTCTCGATCAAATATCTCATTGGATAATATGAACCAGATTGCAAGGCCTATTCAGTGAACTAAGAGATAGTTCCTGGAACTTGGTGATCTTTGGAAATTGTTCCTTTCCTTTGAGTTCTTGAGAATGACTGCAAAACATGCAGTGTTTTACTTGCAAACATTTTCGTGTTAACACAGAAGTCATTTCTTGTTTATATGGATTTGTCTTTGTTCTGTGTACTTCAGTTTTTTACATTTGTTGGCAGTGCTCAATAGCTATCTCTAGTTGAATGCTGACAGAAATTTCGAGTGAGCTAATTATTGAGCTCATGAAGCACCAATTCATACAATGTACTTAACTTAAATTGATTCAAAATTCCATTGTGTAATTTGTTATTCAGAACAGTAATCATGTATGTCAAATTTCAGGATGTTTTCATATGCACATATATGTGAAGCAAATATATATATATATATAGATAGATAGATACAGATACAGATACAGATATAGATATAGATATAGATATATAGATATAGATATATTCTTGCAAACAAGTTTTCTCAGAGTTAAGGAAACTATACTTGACTTTAGATCTTTCAATTAGGACACTTGATAGAATTCAGTTAGTGTACCATAAACGTTGATGAGACCAAATACATGCAGAGAGAGAGGATGCTCCTCTTATTCTGTCTATCACAGATCTACTAGTTCTTTGGCATCAGCACAAATTCTCATTATTTCAGCTTTCCTCACTAGATAGCTTCACCATCTGGTCTTTATTTATGTGCCATTCTGCATTTTCAGATGATTCAACGTAGCTAATTTTTGAAGCTTTCTTTAAAATTATTCATGATCAACAACATAAAATTAGCCCTGATTTAACGCCAGGTGATGTGGTCACCAGAGTATGTGGTAGGTTTCACTGCTTCAGCTCTAGTTCACGTTAAATGTCCATTTCTCAGGGACTATTCCAGAACTCATAGGCCAGCATGGGGTCCATATGTTCCCTCACAAAGCATGCTGTGCTTATTATAATTGTCATTAAATAGCAGTTTGCATAATCATTTGTCTCAGGCTTAACTCATCCAATGCACTGTGGACTTCAGAAAGCAAGGTAGTTTTCTGGCTTACTTTGTTCTGTGTCTCCCAGATAAGCACTAAACCTGTATATCAGAATCTTCAACATATATCATTGAATAACTACTTCTTAGAAACAAGGATGTTATTCATAATTTTATAGAACCTTCAATATACCAGGCACTTTGAATGTTGTTAAATAATGCTTTGATAAATTTAACAGTGCTATTTGTTTTTGTATTTTCATAAGAATCTTAATAGCAATGGAAGTCTGCATTGCATTTAACCTTTGGGATTTCTCTTGTACATTGTCTGGTGATTTTAAATGAAATTTCCAATAAAAAAGCACAATGTAAAAAAAAAGTAGGGTTTTTCCCTTGGGAAAGTCCGTGTCATCATTCAGACCAATAATACAAAGAAAAAATGAGCAGAAGCTTGTTTCTATTAAAGTGTTAAAGCCATTTGAATGTAAAAATTTTAGGCTGCCATGTAACATTTTGCTCTAAGATTGGAATATCTGAATTATATTAGTTTAGGACATATATTGGTTTAGTCATTTATACCTTGACAGAGATTTGTAGCTGCATATTACACACACACGCACACACACACACACACACGCGCACACACACACACACACAGAGAGAGAGAGAGAGAGAGAGAGAGAGAGAGAGAGAGAGAGAAATAGGAAAGAGAGACAGAGACAGAGACAGAGACAGAGAGAGAGGAGAGAAAATGTATGTCTCTTCTTACCCTAGAGTTCAGGAATCCCTACAGAAGAAGAAGCAGAGAGATTTTAAGTGCCTACTTTAGTTAGGATTTTACTGCTGTTAACAGACACCATGACTAAGTCAGGTCTTATACAGGACAAGTTTTATGGGGGTTGGCTTTTAGGTTCAGAGGTTTAGTCCATTATCATTAAGGTGGGACCAAGGTAACATCTAGGCAGGCACTGTGCTGACAAAGCTGAGAGTTCTACATCTTCTTCAAAGGCTGCTGGTGGAAGACTGGCTTCCAGGAAGATAGGATAAGGGTTTTAAGCCCACGCCCACAGCAACACACTGTTTCCAATAAGGCCATACCTCCTAATAGTGCCAACCCCTGGCTCAAGCATCTACAAACCATCACAGAGCCAGAGTGAATGTAGTACCAAGGAGAATAAGACTGAATGAATCAACTGATTGAGGCTCACGTGACCTCACAGAAACCAAAGTGACACACACAGGGCGTGTACAGACCTGCACCAGGTCTTATGCATGTATATCCTAGCTTTCAGCTTACTTACTATTTTTAGGAGGACCTGGAGTGTGTGAATAAATGGCTCTCTGATTCTTTTGCCTGATTTTGTGGCACCTTTTCTTCTGTTGGTCGCCTGGTTCAACCTTAAGATGATGGTTTTGTTTTATCTTATTGCATTTTATTTTTTCATGTTTGGCTGTTTCTCTTAGAAGCCTGTTCTTTTCTAGTGATTGACAGAAAGGAAGTGGATCCAGAGAGAAAGAGGGTTGGAGAAGATCTAGGAGAAATAAAAGGAAGGCAAACAAATACGGGTATTTTTTATGAGAAAAAAATAGATATACACACGTATAAACACACACATACGCAACACATACGCAGAAAGAGAGAGAGAGAGAGAGAGAGAGAGAGAGAGAGAGAGAGAGAGAAAGTATGAATAACTACAACAAGATGACTTCTTCAGAAGCTACAAATCCTATTTTGTTGGCTCTGAAAAAAAAATAGATGAGCTGAAGCAGAAGACAAGGACTTAAACTTACAATCATAAATATGTTCAAGGACTTCAACATGATATAAACAAATACAGTAATGAAGACCTTGAAAGCTCAAGCCAGAATACTATAATAAAAACAATTTAAGACATAAATTTTGAATTTAATGTGTAAAGAAAACCTGAAACTGTGATAACACTGGAAATGAAACCCTTAGGATCTCAAGCAAAATCATCAGATTTAACTTTAACAACAGATTAAAAGCGATGGAAGACAGAATTTCAGGTCTCAAGGATAAAATTAAAGAAATGGATAGCTCAGTCAAGAAAAACGTTAAGTAGAAAAATGGACAAGCCTAAAATGTCTAAGGAAATATGAAACACTGTGAAAAATTAAACAAATAATTGATAGAAGAGACTCATACAAAAGGAAGGAGAAATATTTTTAATAAAATCATAAAATATTTCTCCATTTTAAAGGAAGGTGCTTATTAAAGTTCAAGAGGCCACATAACACATAATAACAAAAACACTGAATGTACAAAATGAAGAGAGGATATCAAAGACTGCAAATGAAAAAAGCCCATGTTATATGAAAGGGCAGGCCCACCTGAGTTAGCTTGTTTGTTTGTTTGTTTATTTGTGTGAGTGTATATCTTAATTGCTATATTTCCCCCTTTTCTTCCCTCACTCCAAATCTTCATATATACTCTTACTACTCTCCTTCAAATTCATGGCCTCTTTTCTCATCAATTGTTAATACACACACACACACACACACACACACACCCCACATACACACATATTTAGGATTGAAGGCTCATGGGATTTCCTCATTGCAGTATATCATGTTTGTTGATAGGCTTCTTGATCAACTCGAACTCAAACTTAATTAACTCAAATGTTAATGATATTTTACAGGAATAAATTCTGGTATTACTTGGAAATCCAATCTCACAGGAATCTTCCCAATCCTTTGGCTCTTAGAATCTTTCTCTCCCTTCTTTGTCAATGTTTCCTGAGCCTTATGCATGGGGGTGTTTTGCAATGTGTCTGTTTGGATTGAGCTCCACAACTAGGCATATAAATGACGGTCCCTTTCTATTGGGGTCTCCATCTCTTTCAAACAGATGCTTCCTTGATGTGGGATGAAGACTACATTACTCTATTGATGTACTAATACTTATAAAAAGTTGCTTGAAATTGAGTTTGTTTAGTAAATTAGTACTTTTAGATTCTCCTCCAATTACCATAATTTCAGGAACACTGATCAGTTAACTACATTTCTAGGATACTTATGGTATCCCTTTTATTGACTGGATATTAACCTTAATAAGAGAACCATTGATAATGGTCTTTTAATCCAGATTTTCCAGTTTTGTTGAGCATAGGCTTTTGTATTAGAATCTGATGATTTTTGAATTTCCTTGGTTCCTGTTGTTAATTGTCCCATTTCAAAAGGGAATGAAATTAGCTGAAATACCCAACAAAGGGGAGGGAGAATATGGAAGGACCATATCCAGAGACTAGGCAAGACCCCTAGATGGGGGATGGGACACACTCTTCTCCAAATTTTTAACCCAGAATGGCTCCTGTCTAAAGGAAATATGAAGACAAAGCCTGGAGCAGAGACTGAAGGAAAGGCCATCCAGAGACTGCCCCCCATGGGAATCCATCCCATATGCAGCCACCAAACCCAGACACTATTGCTGACACCAAAAAGTGTTTGCTGAAAGGAGCCTGTTATACCAGACTTTTTTTATTGGACACTTTTTATTTACATTTCAAATGTTATCTCCTTTCCTGGTTTCCCATCCATAAGTCCCCTATCCGATCGTGCCTCCCACTGACTCTATGAGGGTCTTCACCTTCCTACATTTCTGCCCTGACATTCCCCTATACTGGGGAATCAAACCTTGGCAGGACCTAGTGTTTCTACTCCCATTGGTGCCCAACAAGAGCATGCTCTGCTACACAAAAAGAGCCGGAGCCATGGGGCCATGACAGTCTGTCCATGTGTACCCTTCGGTGGGTGGTTTAGTCCCTGGGAGCTCTGGTTGGTTGGTATTTGTTGTTGTAAAATTATAAAAAGGGGCTGTCTTTTACCCTGCTAGGTCCCACACTGTAGTGCCCCAAAATATCTGATACATATTTTGCCAGAAGTACACATCCCAATTCTGTGGCGGCCCAGTGTGTCGAGCTGCTGCACACACTTATACTTAAATCGCTACAAGAAAGAACACACAACACAATAACCTCTGATCCAATTGATAAGATGTAACTGCCCACCCAAACACACAAAACCCTATACACATCCATCCCTTAAGAACACTCATAACAACCTGTAAATACACCGAGTGGAATGTTAATACCAGCTTTCATGTTCTCTCCTCAGTAGCTTCTCTGCAGTCTTCTGTTCCCATCTCCTCCTCTTCCTTCAACCTTTTCTCCCACCCATTCTTCCTTCTCAGCCAATGACAGGCCTCATTCTATCTTGTTCCTGCCTCACCTGTCACATCATCCCGCAGGTATGTTCTTACAAAGTTGTAAACCCCGTCATTTCATCCAATCCTTTCTCTAACTTCTCCAATGGGGACCTTGTTCAGTTCAATGGCTGGTTGCAAGCATTCATTCACCTCTGTATTTGTCATGCTCTGGCAGAGCCTCTCAGAAGACAGCTATAGCAGGCTCACATCAGGTTGCACTTCTGGGTTTGGTGGCTGGATGGATATATATGGGCTGGATCCCTAGGTGGGGCAGGTTCTGGATGGCCTTTCCTTCAGTCTGTGATTCAAACTTTGTCTCCGTATTTTCTCCTGTGAATATTTTTGTTCCCCCTTCTAAGTACTGAAGCATCTACACTTTGATTGTCCTTCTTCTTAAGCTTCATGTGTTCTCTGGATTATACCTTTGTTAATCCAAGATGTGTGTGTGTGTGTGTGTGTGTGTGTGTGTGTGTGTGTGTGTGTGTGTGATTCTGGATGATATTTTTCTAGTTCATCCATTTGTCTATGAATTTCATGAAGTCATTGTTTTTAATAGCTGAGTAGTACTTCACTGTGTAAATGCACCACATTTTCTGTGTCTGTTCATCTGTTGAGGAACATCTGGGACACTGGAGCATCAAACCTCCACAGGACCAAGAGCCAACCCTCCCATAGATGTCAGACAAGGTCACTCTCTACTACCTATGTCTCTAGAGCCATGGATCCCTTCCTTACATTCCCTGGTTGGAGGTCTAGTCCTTGCGAGCACTGGGTGGTCTAGCTAGCTGACGTTGTTCTTCCTATGGGGTTTCAATCCCCCTCAGTTCCTCTAGTCCTTCTGTCAGCTACTCCACCATGGTCTCTGAGCTCAGTCTGATGGTTGACTCCATGCATCTACATCTGTATTAATCAGTTGCTCACTGAATATCCCAAGGAGCAGTCACACCAGTTTTCTGTCAGCATATCTTATGAATGTTTGTATCACCTACTACTTAGTAAGGTAAATATAGTACCTTCTTTCAAGACAGCTTTAGTAATTTTTCTTTTACATATTTATTTAAGTTTTTAAAATTTTCTAAGATTACCATTCCTCAACTGTCAAATATGCTCTCTATGTTTTATAGAACCCAAGAAATATTTTTTACTTGCCTGTTTGTTTTCTCAGCTGCACAAAAGACACTGATAATACAGAGGGAGCAGATGTGTGTGTGATGTTCACCCGGTTTACTATACCAGGAGTGAAAATCTCTGAGGTGATCATGGAGTCTCTTGTATTCTGTGATTTAAACAACTCATTATTAGCATTAAATGATAAAAATCTAAGACATTTCACATTCCCTTTCAATATAATGATTTATTTGTTGACTGTAGAAAGGAGACTTAAAAGAAATTACCAATATCACTGATGCTGTCTTCCAAAGGCCATTTGGAAAATTGAGTCTTTAATAACACTGACATAGAATACACAAATAGGAACCTTTGATGATGATGGAAAAGATAAGATTTTTGTACATGCTTAGTCTACAGGGCTACTAGGTTAGCTTTTTGGAAATATTAACCTAATGAACTGTTCTTTGCAAGGTCAAGGACACCACATCTCTGATGTGCAGTTTAGAAAAATTATCCCATTAGTAATATAAAAAGAACAAAGGAATACCAGAAAACAATAGGAAATTGTCATAACCAAGGCAACTTAAAAAAAAAAGAATGTATTTGAGATGATTCCTATGGGAATCATCCCATAACAGCAGCAAAGTCACGGCAGCAGGCATATGGAACGGGGAGTTCAGAGATCAGATATATAACAACAGACAGGAAACAGAGAGCAACTGAAAGTATGTGAGACTATACATTCTCAAAGCTCTCCCCTGGTGAACTATTACATCTAACAAGACTCTACCAGCTAACTTCTCTGAACAGCATCACCAATTGTTCAACTATGTAAGCTCTATGGGGGACACTTCCTGGTCAAACCACCATAAAAGTGATAATCACAGTCCTCACACATGATCTGAACAAAGTAAAATAGGAGCGTTAGAGAGTGCAGAGGTTCACTGTTTTCAGAACAGAAGGAAGAACCATAGGATCAACTCACCTACAGAAAAAGTCTCCACTAAGGGCACATTCTATTCATTGCTTTTTCATAAGTTAAGATGCATCTTGATATTGTTAACTAGCAAAGCTTTTAAAAATATAAGGAGTGGGTGTTTTGCACTCATGTAATCTATTACAGTCTGGAAGTAGCATGGTGGGCTCTTCTTCCTTTTCTAGTACCTTTGCTCCTCACCATTTCTCCCTTCTCTTCTTCCTGTCTCCTTCTCCTATTTTTCAGTATTATCAGTTATATTAATGAGGGAACTGAGCTAAGTTATAGTAGTTAACATCACTGGACTACTGCTGCCTAGTCATGGCTGGCTTTCATGTGTCTTAAGTTCATTGTCTAAGTTATCTTTGTTCATAGAGTCAGTAGAAATGGCAGAGTGTAGAGCTGTGTGGTTTAATAATGTATTTGTGGATGTTTCCCTCTGAAAATATTAACTTTGACTGCTATGGTTGTGTTGCAACTTTGATTAAATATATGTATTACATATATACTCTGCTTTAGAAAGAAAAATGCATCATTCTCCCAAGCAGGTAGAGAAAGAAAATGCTGTCAGAGCTCTGATTTCTTAAACAACAAAAAAATTCAATGTGGTTGGAGACAGGCTTTCTTATTTGCATCTGATAAAAGTTAGCTTGGGAAGTTATAATATGACGGGGGTGACCTCTGCCCAATCTGACTTGTCACAATTTCCCAGTGTCTTTACTCATTACAAGCTTCCTGGCTCTGCACATAAAAAAATCCAAACTTCAGAACAGAGAATGAATACAAAACTCTTGCTCTAAATAAATTGGAAAGGAAATCAACTGTCTACAGGATTCAAGACACAATCAGAATGCTTGTTTCTAAAGTGGCCACTCACAAAGTGACTTTGTCAGGAAACAGCTTGTTTCAGAAAACAGGGTCACAAAGTTATTTAATTTGAGAGAAAATAATCACCTATCCTCAATTGCACTTCAGTGCAAGAAGGGATGCTGGTTAATAGAACAACACACTTCTGAGGTGCTGGCTTCCTGTTTTAACATTTGAAAATTGAACTGCTTATTATGCTGAAACTTTATAATTATCAGTTACCCTACTAGCTCCAAGTCCACACCTATTTCAGAATACAGGGAGAGCAAGACTGATCTCCACCAAGTAGTTTCATATGATGTTCGTATGGCTTAAGATCATTCAGATAGAAAACCCACAATGACTTCTCTTATCATTCAGAACACAGACTCCATTCAAGTAGTGAAATAGGTTTCAAATTCATTTCTTAGCACTTCCAGGTGCATTTCCATTGTAGTCTCATACGATTTTTGTATAGTTTTCTGCCCTCAACCCTCACACAGAGCTTTATTGATTCCATGACAAATAAGTCAGTCGGCTTGTAACTAGCATGTTATTTGAAAATTCTCTTCAAGGTTTTCTAGACCATTCTCCTTTACAAATAGAGTCACTTTCTTATTATTTATTCTACTGAATGCAACAGAAGTGGATTCAGAGAAAGTTATATTAGCTTTCCCAGGTGAGGAATAAAACTGACTTATGCGCTATCCCTGGTTTGGTTACTGAGAAAAGTTCTGCACGTTTGAGATTTGTATATCTTTCTGCTTGCTCGTTGCTATTTAAATTTCAAGTTGCAGGAAACCTGCTTGTGGACATGATAAAATGTTTGTGTTTTGCTGTTTTGAATATGAAAATGTTACATTTTGATATATCTAAAATATTCTAAAAGCCAGAAACTTGGTGGCAAGGTAATTAAGGATATAATTTTCAAACATCACCTTGTAATTATAAAATGACCCATATAATTAGGTTTGAAAAAGTGTCCAAAAATGTATTTATAACCAATGGACAGTGAACAAGCTAAACTAGAGTTTACACGGGCAAACTAACAAAAAAAGTGTCAAGAATGACAAAGACCAAATAAAACAAAACCTAGTGACAGGAGGTCTCAGCATTGAGGGAGAGCAATCTGACTGTATAATATCAGTCTGCACTCTGAGGAACTAGAATATCTAAAGAATATCCAAGGAAACATTGTGACCTGAAGGGAGAAGCAGCCATGCTAGCGTTTGCTGTCAAACTGAAGGCAGCATTTACTCCAGTGAAATCACAGTAGACTACTACATCATGGTTTGTCAATGTGAGGGGATCCATGAGTGCTTAGACTGTACTTGTGATCAAATATGACCAAGAAGTCATTGTATCACAGGAGGAATCTTACCTAGGCATATGGCTACTAGGTCAGGAGAATCTAAAATAGCCATGATTTTAAATTCATTTACTGGTTCTGCGGTACAATATCTTAATGAAAAAGCAACTTAGGGGAGAACTGGTTAATTTGATGGGAAAATCTAGGCAGCATGAACCTAAAGCTGTTGGTCACCTGACATCCAATGTCAAAAGAAGCCGTGCATACATATGTTTCCTCTTTCCTTTCTCCATTTGCATAGTCAAGAATGCCAGTCAATGGAGCCTCCCCCGGTTCAATTAACAAAATCAAGACAATTCTTCCCAAAAGACATGCTCTGAGTTTCATTCCCCAGGCAGTCCTAGAATTTTTGCCTCACTGACAATTCACACTAAACATTATAGTAATATATCAAGACAATTTCAAGATAAATCCAGAAAGGAAGACTTTGAAATTATCAAGATGTAGATTAAGCATCAGAAGAAGGCACTTGAAGGTAATTGAATTAAGTTTGTTTTATAATGAGTACAAAGGTAAGGATTTAAACAGAGAAATGGCACATTCAGGAAACAGCTTTTGCTGTGCCATTCTTGATGAACAGCACGGAGAGATGTGGAGTCAGAAAACAGCATCAACAATTTGAGCAACTTACTGCTCAGTGCTGTGGTAAGCTACGTAGGCTGACCATCTTCATTGTGTTTTACAGCCGTAAATTAACAGTATTTGATTTGATTACTACTTTCAATGCAGAATTGTGAAGCCTAGTCCCAGTGGGTATCTATAAATTAACTCTCCCGCCCAAGACTTGGGGATCATTGAGAGTTTGCTGGGAGATTGTGTCTCTGGTAGTGTTAGAAGCTACACCCATAAAATATCACCAACATGACTGTCCAAATGTGAGCTTTATAAGGACAACACCAACAGACATGAGAGGGTGGGTAGAGAAAAGCTCACAAGACTTTAACTGTACATAAAGAACTAAGGGCAACTAGGAAATGATAAAGGTAAGAGAAATAGTCTAACACAGGAAAGAGCACACCAAGTGGTTACCTAATACCAATGGACAGTCATGAAAAAATACACATCAGCAGCATTATACAGAGCAAACGAATTAGATTTAGAATTACATATGTATATACATACACATACATATACATATATGAATTCACAATAGTTTAGGGAAAAGATGCCATGGGTTGAGAAACGAATGGTGTAATAAATAAGTTTAGAGGGATGAGAGGGGAGAGGAAATGATGCAATCATATTATAAACACATTTCCCTTGGGAAATGGAGAGTTGTCTCAGCAGTTAAGCAAGTTTGGTATTTTTCAGTAGATCTGAGTTCAGTTCCAAGCATCGCATCATGTCTAGCCTCTGTGCTCTGTGGACACCTATATGCAGATGTTTCTATGCATACCCATTCCAGAAAGATACACACATGCAGATTTTAAAAACGTAAAGAAATGTTTTAAAAAGTGATGCTACAAATAGATTTAAAAGGAATTATAAATCATGTTGGACTATCAACAATCGCATTCATATATGCTACTAACAAAATATGCAATAGGAAAGTGTGAATGACTTAAGAGGCTAACGCTTAGAAGCTTTTCCACCAAGCTCCAAGCTCCTCAAGGGGAGTTGCTTACTGCTCTGTCTGAACCAGGAGACTTGCCGTCCACTGTCAGAACATGGTCCAGGAATGAAGCTGTGTGAGATCTTTGATCCAAGCAAACTAAAGAGTCTTGCAACCTCTATTCCTCTATAACACGGATGTGGTCATGGAATGCCTCTCCCTGGTGTAGTAAATAGCAATGGGTTTGTATCAAATTACATACTGCTGCTTGCTTTGGCTATTCAAAAATGCTTCCAAGCATGGGTTGCCTTATGTCAGTGTACAACCTAAACACTTATGACCTTGGCTAACCTTGAGAATACCTGCAGAATATAAATTGTCTGATGCTCTGAATAAAATTGGCCATTGCATTAAAAAAAATTAAAAATAAAAGTGATGCTTTTGTTCAACAGAGCAGCTTAAAGACAGTTTCAATACCTCAGTGAAATTTTGTCAGAAAGAATGATTAAAGCAGGATAGCACTTTGGTTCTCTACAGGAAAAAGACTGACTCCACGTGGAAATGTATTCTCACCCAGACAGAAATTTTAGGATTATTTAATTGACTCCCTTTATTTTACAACTGCAAGTGCAAATCTGCACTCACGGTACTGAGATGACTTTTGCCCCTGTAACAGATGTGTATAGCAACCACTGTAAACAAACAGGAACTTAATTTTATGAAACTCAATGAGATCCACCCTTTGGGATAACTGATTCAATCATCTTCTAGACTTCTGTACCCTGTCACAGACAGACCTATTTCTTTCCCCAATGGGACATGGAAGTTAAGGGTATTATTTGATTTAAAACTCAGAACAGATACATGGTTCCGATGCATTAGGAATCCTGCAACACGCCTCCTCTGACCCACAGTCAGAATACTGGCCCCACAGAGGAGACACTCAGAGCTACAAAACAGCATGCTTTCATTTGGTTCTTGCTTAATGGCTTGTTTCTCTTGATGTGATTTAACTGGGAGAAAGGTTCAATGCACAGAACATTCTTCAGCAACTTGATCGGAATCTAGGATTGATGACCGAATTAGCTCTGCCTTTGCCCTGCTTCAGTCTAGGCAACTGCAGAATCACCCACAAGATGGGACACAAGACTGGGCCTGCGCAAAGCTTCCCTTTGAACAAGCGAATATGTGGTATGGGAAGGAAAGTGGCACACATGTGTTAAGCAATCCTCTTAGTCAAATCTTTGTACCATCTTCTTTCTCTAATATGGCCACTCCCAACCTGTGGCAGGGACAGTCCCAGACCCCCAATTTTGACTTGATAGTCTAGAAGAAATCTTGTACACTTTACCTCCTGCAAAATAACCATTGAATATTCTGATCTAATCACCTTTATAGATAGAAGCCACAGAGCCACCAGGAGGGATTGTATGGTTTAAAGGAGATAGACAGCCTCTGTGGCATAGAGAAAGTGATGGGTAAAAAAGTCAGTGGAGCTGAGCAGCCATACAGCCCAAGGTTAGCAATCACGCCCTGGACATTACCAATAAGAATATAATGAATCAGTTATTTCGTATCGTGCAGAAAATAATATAGGCTGTATCTTAAGGAAAATAAATGTCTTCTACAATCTGAAGGTGCTTTCTGCAGGCTTCTGAGAAAAGCTGTTTGGTTAGAAGAATAAGTAGCGATATGAAGAGCTGAAAACACAATTTATTTAGAGAGGTCTGAGCAGAAAGAGAGATGGAATGTAAGTAGAAGGGTAAAAACGAAACCAAGAGGAAACTAGGTCAAGATTAACAAGGGAAAATGAGTCGAAAAGTGTGAATGATTTTTAGGGGCCTGAGAAAATTGAACATTCTAGGATAGGAACAGAAAGGAATCGCAAAGGCTCATGGGAGCAACAGAAAGCAACTAGAAATTGTTCTCCTATGAAATAATACACAATACATAGGAGGCTGGGTTTGAGAAATACTATTTTCCATAAACAGTCAGTACACTTCTCTTCAGGGGAATCACCAGTCCAGTTAGAGAATTATGCAAATCTAGCAAAGAACTATATCACTCTTATTACTATGTGATTTGAGTAGAAGCACTTGTGGCTTATCTAATACACTTAGTAGAAGTATTCTTCAGAGGATACCACCATTGAAATGCAATGGCATTTGTACTGAGGAGGAGAGAGGTTTAAAAACTACTCACCATCTAAGATACAATGTGTTCTTCGCACAGAGTTCTTTCCCACTTTGGACACCAGTTAGCACAACTTCTGACTGGCTGAAATCCCTGTGTATTTCATTTTCCGTGTATTTAAGATTATACCCTCGCACTTTCTTTCATTTTGTCTTGGATTCCTCCTTTTGATAAATATTTCCTGACATTTTCTTGAAGTTCAGTGATAAAAGGACATGTTAGTTTGCCTGCACGATTTCTGGCTATGCAACTACCCAAGGTAATTTGTGTTCATGCATTCACTTAAAAGTGTTGATACAGCACCTGCGACTTGTCAAGACCTGTTCTAATTATGACCTATACAATTGGAAGAGAACACACGGCCCCTGACATTATGTGATGACTGATCTATGTAGGAGACACCTATCAATCAAATACCAAATGACTTTATATCAAAAGTGAGAGGTTTGAGTTAGCACAGAGGTGTGAGAAATTACTGCCTAGCATTTTAACTCTACCTAAGATACAAGATGGAAGAGGTTGGACGGCCTGTATATATCATGAAAAGAAGGTCATGAATAAATATTCTTTTGAAATAGCAATGTAACAAATGCATCCTCCTCTTTCTGCAAAGCTTAAGCAGGTAGAGTTCTCAAGACCTTCTGAACAGAATTCATTATCTGGTGGCCTGTGATTCAAATTCATCTATAAAATAAAAGGCAACAGAAAATTATCCTCCGAGGGAATTAAATCTTTAAAATATCCATTTCCATAGCAAAGTTTTAAATTTTCAGATGCAATTAAATATACAAAATTTTTGGTAAAAAGAAAAAAAAATCATGTCATGCTGCCCCCTAGTGGACATTAATTAAAAGACGGGTTGCTTTATAAAAGCTGTGTCTGTGGCACTGCAAAGTTCCTTTCAGTTCCTGGAGAAATTGAAGTGATGACCAACAGGTAATATACCTCATTCGCTGTGCAATTCTTACAAAGGTCTCTCTAGACATAAACTGTGATATTTCAGATATTTTTCTTCCTATTGTTTTGTTTGCGATCCTAAGCATTTCTTTACTTACCCAAAAACTGTGAAAATAACAACATAACCAACTTCCACTTGAACCAGGAATACTAGAATAGGTATAATATACATTCTGCATAACCTTGGTGCCTAATGAATTCGACGGACTTCAGTGTAGTACTTATGACTCATGTGCTATTTTGTTTTTCCACCATGGCTACTCCATGATTGTCTGTCTGGGTTTCCTGTGGACCTATACTGCTTCTGGATGTTTTTATTGCTACAACCTACTGACCTCTGTTCGACTTTTTCTTTACATAGCTTTCTAAGCAGAGCTGCAAAGGCTCTCTGCATTTATATCTTTGACACACTGCTCAGAAGCTCCCTTACAAAGCATTCCCTGAAAGGCACATTCTGGTGACATCAATCTTTCCTTGCTTACTTCTCACCATCATCCAGAAAGAATGCATCTTGAAATTGTTGAATTCTCAGTTTCCCTTTCTTTCCAAAGCTTTCTATGACTTTGTTTGCCAATGACTATTTTAATTTTTACTGCAATGTGGAGAAAAGGTGTTTGTGAGTGTTTCTCATGTTCCCATTCTGACTTCAAACCCACTCTATGCCTTAGGGTGTCTTTGAATTCAGGTCCATCTCCTGGTAGTTCTCAAATTCTGAGATTACAGACAGAGGGCATTTCATTCTAGTAAGTTTTTATTGTTGACCTGACATAATCTCATATCACCTGGGAAGAGAAAACCTCAACTAAAGAATTGCCTGAATTAGAATTGCCTATGCGCAGGTCTGTAGGATATTTTCCTTATTGCTAAACACCATCAGAGGCTAAGCCCACTGTGGGCAATAACATCTCTATGAAGATAACCTAAGCAATAAAAGAACCTAGTCGAGCCACCAAGAAAGCATGCTAGCAAGCAGCCTTCACTCTTCTTAGTTCCTGCCTTAAATTCCCATCCTGATTTCCATTGTTGATGGAGTGTTACTTGGAATTATAAGCTGAAATAAACCATTTCCTCCCGTAAGTTGACTTTGGTTGTGGTGTGTATTACATCAACAGAAAGCAAACTACCACATGATATTATTCCAGACTAAGGCCCTACTTTCTTATCAATTCTGTTCTTCCATACACACACACACACACACACACACACACACACACACACACACACACTATGAATGATTAAACATCTGGTGGGGTAAGAATGTTCATGGCAAGGTGATTCGTTTTTGGTTGGTTGGTTTTTTGCTTTGTGTCTATGTAGCATAAACATGTGATTTTGAGGATAGTTTACAAACTTGATCCTATGTATTTAAACTTGCTAGATCAGAATGAAGATCCTCTATTGGTTTCTCCTTGTTGCTTTCTTTTATGTTTTGTTAAGGAATAGATGTTTGTCTCTTATTCTAATAGGCTTTTTCTAGAAGACTAGCATAAATAATCATTATATATATATTATATATATATATATATAACATTTCTGTTTATCAACCCCCACATCTCTAACTAACATCTTTCTGTCTCTATTCAAATAACAATACACAGGACATATCCAGCTATCCTTGCCCGAGTCACATGCTTGCCTATGGAACTGATAATTGTTGTCAGGGATATGAAATTATGTATAAGCCAGAGTAGATCATACACTTGCCTTGTGGATGTATTTGAAGTAAGATAATGAAAGAATTAACCAATTGCAGCCACCTTCCTCCTAAATCATCCATTTCATCATTAAAGGTTTCTTTGGGTCTCATTCATGGGACTGTGACTGCATCTATTCCTTGAAGGAAGTTTTCCCTTACCTATAATCTATGCCACATTGTTATATACCTCTCATGTTCTTTCAAATGTTGCTTATACCCTAATCTCAGTGGGCTTAGTAAGCCATGTTCCTGGTCCTGAAGGGTCTGAAGAAGTACTTGACCCATATACCTCATGATGGACAAGCAACTAATTGAACCCTCAGCTCTGTGATAGTCATGGTATTTACAGATCACAACCTCTAAGATTCCTTGTCTCGATGGTGGTCAGCTCTTCTTTCTTCTTCTGTAGTGGCTAGGCATTTACCTGAAACTATGGCAGGATATGAGTTAGGCTTCCTTAATTTCTCTCAGTGTATGAACTTTTGAAAACCTAAAATTGAAATGGTTCAAATAACAATATTTAATGAAAATACAGTTTTAATGGTCATAACTACAAATCAATTTTGTAAAATAATAATAAACAAAACCACATGTATTATAGAGTAGTTAGGTGGCCAGTGAGTTCATATCCATTTATTAAAGTTAAATATCTGAGACAATATTGCCAACCACTGATACTTTGTCTCTGGCTCCCGGATTTATCAGCTTTTAGGTTTTGAATTGGCTGTTTCTTTTTTGGATTCTTCCCAAAGCTCTTGTGATATGTAGACATTTCATTTGCATACAAAAAGGAACACCGCATGGCTGGATAAACCAACCATCTGGCCTGGTAATTTATCTGGATTATTACTGAACTGTACAAAACTATGTAAATATGTATCCCTAAAATTCCAATTGCTTTGTTATCCATCTGCTTTATAGCCTTCCCCTTCAGTAACCCTTAGGAGACTGGCTCATTTGCTTTCTCATCCACTGACATCCAAAATGCACACACACACACACACACACACACACACACACACACACACAGAGAGAGAGAGAGAGAGAGAGAGAGAGAGAGAGAGAGAGAGAGAGAGAGAGAGGCATAATGACAAAGCAGAAAGAGGGGAGAGGGAGAGGAAGAGGGAAGAGGGAGAGAAAAATTATTCTTGTGCTGTTGGTTGTTACTACTGAGAGTCTAGACATGAAGTCAGACCAGTTGGCCCACTCATTATTCAGTTATATTTTGAGCTGATTAACATGATATTTAGTATTCACTCCTTGAGTATCCATAAAAAAATCACTTTTTTTTTTTATGAATCCCCATTTCAAATGTTTGCATTCTCTCCTGCTTCTGGGTGTCTTATGCTTGATTGTGGACAGTCCACTTCAGAAACTGACAGCTAAGGGGAACATAGGAATATAATTACTATGGTGGTTTTTAACATTACAGGTATATTAAATATGCCCTCTTGTATGTTGCAAGTTATGTGTATTGAAATTAAACTATTTTTATCTCCTAAATTCTTTATTACAGGTTAATAGTCATTATTAAGCAATAATGGATCCAATAGACCCCAATACTTGTGGTATATCATAGCTATTCAATGCTTTTGGGTAAACCCCCAAAACTGCAATATACCGTACTCTCAGCATAGAATGTCAGGAACACTGAAGCAGAACAGCTTGAGTTCTAATCCTTGCTCTTCAACCACAACTGAATCACCTCGGGCAATTCGGTTACGGTTTTCGTGTTTGCAGTTACTCATTTGAGAAATCTCTTCATGTTTGTTTTACTTGGTCATATCGAGGCAAGATCCCACACTGTAGCCCAGGTTGACTTAGAGCTCAACCTTGTAGTCTAGGCGGATGTAAAGATGAGATCAATCCTTCTGCCTCAGCCTCCTCCAGACGGATGAGGTTATAGTCCTAATTCACCTTACCTGGAAAAATAACACTTGCTTTCCAGAAAATGTTCATCATTGTAAACACCTTAAAAACAGTTTTTCATCTAAAAAAAAACTATCCCTTGATCTAGCCTTTAAAAAAACATAGAAAAAGAAAGGAAGAAGAAAGATGAAAAGTGAAGTCTACTTGCCATGCCTATACTCTGTACTATATAATATCTATGATGTCATTCCACTTGCAATATGTCTGCACCTATGTAGCCCCCAACAGTAACGCTTTCACCATCCAATGACCCCACTGGTTTTATAACAAACCTGCACTTGAAACATAAACTATCTCATTAGACGAAAACGTTAGCTTTGTTAGCGAGCTCTGCACCAACCACAGTTTTGCAGAAGTTCTTTGCACAATAGGTGCTCAATGAATCCCTACACCGTTATGAGAAGATAATCATAAGGACATATGAATAAACAAGACTAGCAATATCCCACAGTTCCTCTTTGTGTCTTAAATTCATCACCCTGCTCAAATGTCACCCTTCTATTGTTTCAAGTATCTCTCTTTTTTAATATGTCATGACATTTAACTACATTGTGCATAAACTATTCCTTAATACTTTTCATGATTCTTTCCGACTCAGAGAAACATATCTACATACATTTTCTCACTTGCTGCTTAGACACCCATCCTCTAAAAGGCACTCCATGGTATTTACTGAATTGGTGAATTCACATTTCAGTGAATGAATAGTTATATAAGGGCAGGAAAGCTCTCTCGAGAAATTGACCCTTGCAGTATACTGAGAACCTGCCTTCATGAAATTCTAAAGCATATTTAGCCCAAAGACACAAAGCTACTTATGCTGCCCTGGTGTTTCCTTTCACACGGAGACAATGAATCATTCTGAATTGCAGTGCTGAAGACCTTGCAGCAAATGCAAAATGCCCTACAGGACATTTATCTTTCATTCTGCATTATATTTTTAAATGATAATTGTTGTCATAAATGTTCTTACCCGCATTTCAGATAGTAAAAAAATTTGGCCTGCCTCAATAAAATGAAAGGTGCCAGATTATTTACAGATGAATTAATCATGACATTATCCCTGCAACTTCTAAATTACATCAATTGCCTTGCATTTAGCATCACAAATACCCTGCATACTAAACAAATGGAATCTCTTCTCCTATTAATAAAGATTAAATCATTAACTACCACTATTTCAGTAGCAATGTGACTGCAGTCAATGGCTCCCAGGACAGATTAGAAATCTTCTTCTGTCACAGCCTGGACGCCGTCCTTTCAGAGACACCATCAATCTTTATGGAATTTGGAACCATTCATTTTCTTTAGGCGTTCATCTATGGATTGATTGTAACATTTTGATATGGTTGGCTGCCTAATCTGAGAACGCAAGGGACCCAAGCGAAATAATTCCACATTAAAGGATCCAGTGCTTAGGCATCCCCGTGAAGCTCTGGACAAGCCTGCCCATTCCATGTCCAATTTATCTTCACAGATTCTTAAAATATTTAAATTCAGTGATCAGTGTCATTTGAGCAGAGTCTTTTTGATGTCTGTATCAAGTCTGTATTTAAGTGCCTTAAAAGGTATCTCAAGCAACTTCTGTAAATTATATATAGTCACACAATAAAGGCTGAAAGGGTTAAATATATTAATTAAATACACGGGTCTAAAAAATGTACTCAGTATAGGGCTATTTAACTCATGATGTTCATGTTCACTTTTGTAGCCTTTCCCCTATG
Source organism: Rattus rattus (assembly GCF_011064425.1). NCBI lineage: Eukaryota > Metazoa > Chordata > Mammalia > Rodentia > Muridae > Rattus > Rattus rattus. The sequence goes on from NC_046163.1 coordinate 28,769,847, forward strand.
GCAATCTCCTCAAGTAACATTTCTTCCGTGTGTGACTCTAAAGCAGAAATGCAAACTACAAAATGGACAGTTACAATTCATAGCTAAAGTGTTTACTGTAATGTCTTGCTTTATATGTTGTGTGCGTGTGTGTGTGTGTGTGTGTGTGTGTGTGCGCGTGTGTGTGTTGACATACCATGAAATCTTAATAATTATGATACTAAGACACTGAAATCCGCCCCAGTTTTCTTTCCTGCAAACATGGTAGACTTCTTAGAAGCAAGCAAGAAAGGTGGAGAGACCAATTAGCAGCCACACCACAACAGAACAAAAAAAAAAAAAACAAACAAAAAACAAAAACAAAAAAACCTTTTTGGCATAGGGTAACCCGTGCCAGTCACAGTCACTAAGTCTGAGCCTCAGCCATATACCATATAGCCGTGCTTGTGTTACTGACTAGCTTGGGTGGATCCAGAGCTTTGTGTGACCTCTATTTTCCTTTCATTCAATCACAGGAACTTTTAAAAAATATCCTTTAGAAAGGAGATGGTTGTCAAGGAAATAAATCCAGTATTAATGGAGCAGTTTCCTATTTTGGTTAAGTTAATCATAAATGCTGGTTTATTCATTCAGTTTATATCGTTTCCCCCTGTTTTAAGCATCAATATCACTCGGTACAACTCAGGTTAGCATCTACACTGAATGATGTTGTGTGAATATTCCGTGCTTCTTCATTAGAGCAGAGATGATAGCTATTAGAGTACTCAAGGTTGGGTAGCAGTGCCAGTGTAGCAGCTGACAGCATCATCCTGTTATCTCCGGTGCCTGGAAGAATACAGGAAATGGTCAAAGCACTCAAAGCCTAGGAGAAGGCAGAATGAAATATGAGACAAGAGGCTCTCTCCTTAGGTCTGTGATGAAGGAAAGTCTGAGGGAATGGGATTGAAAATGAGGGATATGACCACCCCATAGTCCAGGGCCAAGGGCTGAGTCTGATTTAGATAGCATCAAGGTTGTGGCTCATATCTAAGAAGGAGGAAATCTTTTAAAAATTTGCCTTATAAATCTTATACATTTTGAACTATGTGAACCTAGTTCTCATAGGTACTACGCAAAGATTGCATTCAAATTATGTTTTAGAAAAGCACACAGAAATCTAGATGCTAGAGAGGACTAGTTAATGTAAACTACATTAATACTGGAAGTATTTAATAAGTAAAATTGTTTTATCCACTCAAAAATACAGAAGTGCCTTTGAGAACATTTGAGTACATAAAATAACTATATTTGTGAATATTATCATTATAACTGAATTGAAATGTATTCACGCGAAAGCAGAAAATGAATGAAATATAAATAATGATCAGCTCTTAATGAAAATATGGATGAACATTTCTGGAATTTTTCTTTTCTACATTTTTTCCTAGAAAAAAATGATATGGAATTTCCATAAAGAAAATGTCCCAGGGGAACATTGAAATTCCAGTTTTCTTTTGGAATGTCTGTTAGATAAACCTCAAGGAAGTAATCAGTGTTTTTTAGAAATATGTTTTCTCAAAAGGATAAAATGAAATTTTGAAAGTAAGAGCGTTTCTCTTTTAATTTCCCTATTGTCTTTCTTCACAGCGAAAAAAAAATTCCCAAAGTGTTACTTAACACAATACACTCTTACTTTTCATCTCCTGCCTGTCTCTAGACACATTCTAGTCTGATTTTCCTCCACTATTTCCACCGCGGTTAGGCTCACTGATCCACAAAATATCATCAAATCCCATGAATTTTCAGCATTTTTCACTTGCTTGCTTCTTAAGATGTGGATTTCATGCAAGTTCCATGCTATCACCTTTGTGATATTTCTCGTATGTGTCTGGACCTTCAGTGTTGTCAATCATCTAACACTTTTCTGTCTAAGCTTAAAGTGGTACAGAATTAAATGGCATGTGATATACTGTTCTGTCGTAAAACACAACTACTTAGACTGTGGTATCGGTCTCCCTGAGCTCAACATCTGTAATCAGGATGAAAATTCCTAAATGACACCCTTGACTTCCCTAATCTCATATGCGTACATGTAACTGCCTGCTCAAAAGGACAGTAGGATACCTCAATACAGCTCCAACCAATAGATAGGCTGAAACCAAGTCAGATCCCCTCCTTGTCTGGTGTTCTTGAGGTTACAAGTTATGTAGTCATCTACACAGCTGCATAAGTTAGAATTGTGAGGGGAATGAATGCTCAGGATGAACCTCTAAAATCATTTAACACAAAGAACTGTTGATTCTAACTCACAAATAAATTTTCATTCTGGCCCCTTGCCTGGACCTGTATTAGCATCCAAATATATAACATTTATGTTCATAAATGAAGCCATTTCCCAGGCCTTGTGATAATTTACAGCATCAATTTATGGATCGGCATTTTCTAATGAAATAAAGCAAAATGATAAATTATGAGAAAACAAAAGCAAAGTGATAAATTATAGAAGAGGAAAAACTGCATAGGAGAAAGATAGGATGACTCTGAGGGTCAAAGTTTTCACTGTACCAGCATGGTAACCTGAGTTCAATTTCTGGAACTCACATAAAGGTAGGAGAGAACAATGACGCCCATAGAGTTGTTTTCTGGTCTCTAGGCATATGCCATGGTGGAATTTACCACTACACACACATTTACGCAGCAACTATATTAATAAATCACGTTTTAAAAAGAAATGGCTACAAATATTTTTAAGATTATTCATTACAATTTTAGTTATGTGGGTATATATGTACAATGCAGTTACTATTATAAACAATATTTAAACACAAAATAGAAAACACTGTACCAACTACTTAGCTTCCTTTGGGTTTGTGCTGTCTAGTCTCTAAGCTACTTAAACTTTTGCAGTATTAATCCTTAACTCTTGTACATCTATCGTGGTTTTTCCTGCTGTATTTGTGACTTATTTACTGCTTGAACATAATACCTGGAAAGAAGAAACCTAAGACAGGCAAAGTGAATTGGGGCTCTTCACCATGGAGGGAAAAGCAGGTGGCAGGAATGGTGTGAAGTTATTTGCTCACATCCCCATGGACCACAGAATGTACAAAGCTGTATTAGGATCTAAAATCTTCAGGCCACTCCCTATAGACCTACTGTTTCTAGCAAAGTTCAAACCACTTAAGGTTAACAAAACTTTCAAGCCCTGCATTCTTTAATCCATTTTTACAGTCCAGACTTCATCCTCCAAGTCTGCCTCTGACTGCTACCCATCCCAAAACTTCTCCTCCATGTCCCCACCCCCACCACACCGACCTCCCCATTCCCTGGGGCCTCAAGTCTCTCCAGGGTTAGGTGCATCTTCTCTCACTGAAGCCAGACCAGGCAGTCCTCTGCTGCATATGTGTCTGGGCTCTCATATCAGCCAGTGTATGCAATGATTTCATAAACAAAGTGTTTTTCTAGTGCCTTTCAGAATATCCAAAGCTGTAAAGATAGTATGTTGGGTTCTGTACTACTAAGTTGCTCTTTTCTTTCTTTTCCAGATTATTGATTACTCTTCATGACTCAGGTGCATCTAGATCTTCAGAAATACCCTCTCCTCTGATCTTCTTGAGAGAAAGTACCCACTTTTCCCACAGACAAACAGTTCCATTTTTTGATGTATCATTTCCATATTATTTCCTCTTCCAAGTCAATTTGTCACGCTCTATTTCCTCCTGGCTATGAGTCTGGGTATGGTACCTTTCTTTTTCATATTCTGTAGCATATAATTAGCCTATGCCTTGAGCACATGTGTCGTTGCACCTAAGGACTGGTTAAGTTTCCTCAGAGAATAGTAGCTATCTTGTTTTCTAGATCAACTCATTAGCATGATTAACATTCAGTACGCATAGATTGAATAGAAAAGTGGATGTTAGAGAACACATAAAAATCTACAAAACAGAAGAAGAAATAGAACAATAATCTCTCTCTCTCTCTCACTGTGTGTGTGTGTGTGTGTGTGTGTGTGTGTGTGTGTACATGTGTCTTTCTCCTCTAAAGTGACTAACATAAATCTTGGTGTGTTCCATCACTGTCTAACTATTAGAAAATGAACTATACCTTTGTTAAATGTACATTCAATCCTAAATTTACCTTTGGTTCTTTCTGATTGGAAAGTATTCATGTTTTAATTTATCTCACCATAAAGCAGTTTGAACAAAACATTTAAAACTCTTAAATCTCTTTAACTATCAATCATTATTAATTGGCCTTCGTAAGAGCAGAGTCTCAGATAAGCACACCAAGTTTATTTGGTTGTTTCAAGAAGTGGCAGAGTAAACAGAGTAAGAAAAAAAATATATATATAGATATAGATATATATCTCCAAACTTAACACGTGCATTATAAATCAACCTTAGAGACCTTGTCTATAACATAGAGGAGGCCTGCCAATTATCGTTGCCAAAAAAAAAAAAAAAATTTAAAGAGGAAGGAAGGGAGGGTAGGGAGAGGGAGGAAGGGAGGGAAAAGAGAGAGAGGAAGTGAGGAAATGAGTCAATATTAAAAGATAATACCCTAGCACCATGACTTCCATTGTAGAGGTTTCTGTAATTAGTAGACACGCATTTCAGATCTATGTAAGCCGCAGTGACATGCTAGGTCATTGCCAGCTAGTGCTAATATCTCAGAGGTAAGACCCATCAACAGCAATGAGGTCTCAGGAAAAGCCAGAGCAAAGGAAATAAACGTTAGGTGGTACCCTGCATCCTACTCATGAGGATCATCCTGAACTCAAGACACTATCACTCTGCTGGAAGATCTCTAGAACATGCCAACTTTCTGAGAAACCAGTAGTCTCCACACAAGCTCACCCAGCAGCCAGTCTCAGTCACTGATAGCACCTGGCACAGTTGTTCAGGAACTGACGAAAGCCCCAATCATTATCCCTGCCTGATCTTTAAGCAATGTTTTTGTGAATGGCTTTTTTTTTGTTTTTTTTTGCTCCTGAAAATACAATGTTCTTATTTACTTTTCTCCCATGACATATTTTTTCTTGTTTCCCTGTTACTTCATTGCTGCTCTCTTAGGTCCCTTTGCTGATTCTTTTCTTGTTAAAAACTGAAAATTAAGATCATGAGCCAGACCCTCTTTTCCTCATTCCATCGTGCTGTGTTTATTGTAGCCTAATGATAGCCTAGCTTCTCTACCAATGTGTCTGTTGTTTTGTTTTGATTTTTAAGTAGTTTCTTCAGTGTCTGCATCTCAAAAGCATGTAATTACCAAGACCACACTTCTAACTACTTCATAAGGCACAAGAAACCAATGCAGTAAGTATAATTTGTCAAGAATCTGTGGACTTGGGCCCTCCTGCTCTGTTGATCTGCCAAGTTTCACTTAGTGTGAAGGTAACCTTCTCCAACACAGTGTCATGGAAAAGAGGGCAGAGTAAGACCATGCAGCAGCACATACGTCACCTCCTCCTCCGCAAGATCCCCAAAGTGAGCTGATGCCCAACTTCAGAAACATTTTCAGGCACTAAGTAACAACTCTCAGTGACATTCGTCCATGAAATCACCACGTGAATCACCAACAAGAAGTGAAATAAGATTCAAGCATTACCAACCAAAATTATGCTCAAGCTAAATATTATAATAAACCTACTTTAGTTTTTAAAGTGGAGATAATTTCAGGAAGATTTCAGAAAAAAATATTTTTTCTGGTTTGACTTTTATATGTTCCAAAGAAATTAAAAATGATGCAGAAGCAAAATTGCTGGTCAATTAGAATACTACTTGCTCTGCTAAGAAAATCACCTCCTGTGACACCTCCCTCGGTTGTGATTAATAGTTTGCCTTGTTTATACAGGGATGCTTACAAGCAAAAAAAATAATTATATTCCAATATGTCATGCATGAATGCTAATGTTTTTCCTACTAAACCAAAAACAATCTTTTGAACTTTGTCTGAGGAACCTATGCACAGATATAAATTGTGGCCACTTACTAAGATAGTTCTATTATTTATAATTTATAGCCTTATTTTAATCATCCTTGTATAGCTTTGAACTTAAAACTCCTAAAGATTATTGGTGTGTATGATACTAGAATGGGAAACAGAGCTGGGCCAACATTAGTAGAACTGTCATGATTTATTAATCTAATGTGCTAAGGGTTCATTAAGACTCTTCAATGCACACTCTGTCATTAATCAACAAACATTTAATCAACTATTATTAGGTATGTATATGCATCTCCTCTCCTATAAAGCAGTCTAAGAATGGGAAGTTATGTAGATAATACTAGATAAAGACTAATTGGACAATTTGAATATTTAGCTGGCACTTATATACTTTGTATGACATAAAAAGTAAACATCTAGGATACATTTGCTTTAGAATATATGTCAAGCAATATCAGAGATAATTCACACAGATAAAGTTACTAGGTAATGAATGCAATAAGCATCTAACATATTACAAGAATTAAACATGTAAAGAAACAAGTAAACAACCTACATGAGATTCTTAAGAAAACACTACTTTCTCAAAGCATCTACTACAGATCTGATTCTTTGCTTTGACAGACAGAAATTATAGGATTGTTTCCTTGTTAGTTAAGTTCATGTATTATAATTTACTAAAGATTATGTTAGTTCGACCTTTGTTCAAAATTACATGTGGATAATAATTTAAAATAATTTAAAATACATGTTGAAAGTGTTCACCTAAAAAAATTGTTGGACTCATTTGTCAAAATATTTTCAAATAGTCTCTATCAAGAAAATATCTAGTCCCTTTGCTAGCAACCTGTTTTATTATATTCAAACCAAAATAATTTAATAGTATTTATTTCATAACAACAGTGCGTGAAGACAAGATGTTCCAGCCTAGCCTCAACTACGTAGTCAGTTCCAACAAGTGAAAGGATACTACCTAGTGCTGTTGTGATTTTATTTAAACCCTTGACACGTTCTCAAACTTTTGATTCTAGAGTGGAATATCAGTGATATCACAGAGAGACACAGTAATCCAGTGCTTTCTGCAGACCTCATCATATAGTGAGTATCCTAGGCCCCTAAAGTGGTAAACTTGAACATGCAAAATTGTTAAAAGAGAAAGAGCACTGTAACAAGGCTAAAACTGTGTCTAAGTGGTAGTTAATAATTATGCAATGATACCTTGAGGTAGAACTATAAACATATTAAAATATTTCTGACATCTCTATGAAATCATGCATTTTACTCTCTCATTCATTAAAAGAAAGTTCTATTTATTTGGGATCAGGCCACAAAGAAAGTGAATTCACTCCAAAATATGTCAATAAATCCTTAGAAATTCCTTTATTTAATAAAATGTAAATACTTATTTCTATTTTGATCTATTTAGAGTTCTGTAGACTTCTGGTATGCTTATGGACATCTCTTTCTTTAGGTCAGGGAAGTTTTCTTCTATAATTTTGTTGAAGATATTTACTGGCCCTTTAAGTTAGGAATCTTCACTCTCTTCTATACCTATTATCCTTAGGTTTGGTCTTCTCATTGTGTCCTGGATTTCCTGGATGTTTTGGGTTAGGAGCTTTTTGCATTTTGCATTTTCTTTGACTGTTGTGTCAATGTTTTCTATGGTATCTTCTGCCCCTGACATTCTCTCTTCAATCTCTTGTATTCTGTTGGTGATGTATCTATGACTCCTGATCTCTTTCCTAGGTTCTCTATTTCCAGGGTTGTCTCCCTTTGTGATTTCTTTATTGTTTCTATTTTCATTTTTAGATCCTGGATGGTTTTGTTCAATTACTTCACCTGTTTGGTTGTGTTTTTCTGTAATTCTTTAAGGGATTTTGGGTTTCCTCTTTAAGGGCTTCTACATGTTTAGATGTGTTATCCTGTATTTTTTTAAGGGAATTGTTTATGTCCTTCTTGAAGTCATTTGACATGTGATTTTAAATCAGAATCTTGCTTTTCTGGTGTATTGGGGTGTTCTAGACTTGTTGTGGTGGGGTACTGGGTTCAGAAGATGTCAAGTAGCCTTGATTTCTGTTGCTTATGTTCCTGCACTTGCCTGTTGCTGTCTGGTTATCAATGGGGTTAGCTGGTCTTGCTGTCTTTGACAGTGTCTTAACCCTCCTATAAGTCTGGGTGTCAGCACTCCTGGGAGAACAGATCTCTCCTGGGAACAGGGCACAGAGAGCTGTGTCACAGGGTCAGCTCCGGGTGCACACAGAAACCAGAAGGATCCTGTCCCAGAATGTTCCTCGGTTACTGTGTCCTGAGGGCTCCAGGCAGCTCTCAGGAAACAGAAGTGGTAGTCCTACCAGTGCTCTCAGGTGTGTGAGCACTCCTGGAAGACCAATTCTCTCCCAGCAGGATCTAGGCACCTAGAGCTGTGTTTCAGGGTCAGCTCAGGGATTCCACCTCACACCAGTTAGAATGACTAAGATAAAAAACTCAGGAGACAGTAGATGCTGGCAAGGATGTGGAGAAAGGGGAATACTCCTCCATTGTTCGGGGGATTGCAAGCTGGTACAACTACTCTGGAAATCAGTCCGGAGGTTCCTCAGAATATTGGACATAGTACTACCTGAGGACCCAGCTATACCACTCCTGGAAATATACCCAAAAGATGCTCCAACATATAACAAGGACACATGCTCCACTATGTTCGTAGCAGCCTTATTTAAAGTAGCCAGATGTCCTTCAACAGAGGAAAAGATAAAGAAAATGTGGTACATTTACACAATTGAATACTACTCAGGTATTAAAAAAATGACTTCATGAAATTCCTAAGCATATGGATGGAACTTAAAAATATCCTGAGTGAGGTAATCCAATCACAAAAGAGCACACACGGTATGGTATGCACTCACTGATAAGTGGATATTAACTCAAACACTCAGGATACCCAAAATACAATTCAAAGATCACATGAAGCTCAAGTAGAAGGAAGACCAAAGTCTGGATTTTTCAGTCCTTCTTAGAAGGAGGAACAAAAATATTAACAGGAGGAAATATGGGGACAAAGTATGGAGCAGAATCTGAAAGACCATCCAGACTACCCCCCATGGGGAGGCATCTTATATACAGCCACCAAACCCAGACAATATTGTGGATGCCAGGAAGTGCATGTTGACAGAAGCCTGATATAGCTGTTGGCTGAGAGGCTCTGCTGAGCCTTATAAATACAGAGGCAAATGCTTGCAGCCAACTATTGAACAGAGAACAGAGTCCCCAATGGAGGAGTTAGAGAAAGGACTGAAGTAGCTGAAGGGGTTTGTGACCCCATAAGAAGAACACAATACCAACCAACCAGACCCTTCAGAGCTCCTAGGGACTAAAATACCATCCCAGGAGAACACGGGGATTGACCTATGGCTCCAGCTGCACTTGTAGCAGAGAATGGACTTGTCAGGCATGAAGGTGAAGAGAGTCCCTTGGTCCTGTGAAGGTGAGATGCCCCAGTGTAGAGGAATGTCAGGGCTGAGAGATCTGAGTTAGTGGGTGGGTGAGGGAGCACCCTCATAGAAGCAGGGGGATGGGGAAGCGGGATTCTGGAGGGGAGACTGGGAAATGGGATAACATTTAAAATGTAAATAAAAATTGAATTGAAAAATAAATTTTAAGTAACCTTGCATATTAAAAGTAAATTATTTTCTATGCAGAATGTCTGTATCCAAGCATATTTCATTGAGAAAGTCATTTCTCCACTTGTCTTCACTTATACTTAAATTGATATTCACATCTATAAATATGCTTCTATCTGAATGCATTTGCGATTTAGCCAATGCAAAGATTTGAGAGGTGATATCTGGGTTAAGGACCACAGCATCCATCATGATAACAGACTCCATATAAAACCCATGTCCAAAATACAGTTAAAAATAGAATTATATGTATGAAAACATTTGGAATACCATTGTACCAGTCTCCTGATATCTCTTTCTCTCAATGAATGGTTTAAAAATTCAAGATTAAACATTAAAACCCATAAATCACAAATAAACGATGCTTGCTTAGTTTCATACAAGAATTTTTCTGAAACAACAAAGTTTAACAGTACACTTGATCAATCCATCATGCCTAAGGCTGAACACATTAGTTTCCAAAGATGTGTGTAGTTTTAGTATCCTGCAAAAGCTCATTAATTTTCTCCACAGGTATTTGAGAGCACAGCTATCACTGGGCTAATAAGCGCAGGAAATTTAGTAGACTAATTCAACTTTTATTTGAATGAGGAGGAAAACCAGAGCAGGTAGGTAGTTCAGAGATCTGTGAAATTCAAGCATCCCCAACTTAAGGATTTTGTTGATGATGGTGCTAAAAAGAAAAAGGCTGTAACTAAGCAACATTTCCCAAGGAAACTGTTATGATTAGAGCCTGAAGTCCCTGAGCTATATTCAGCTGTGATATATTTGAAGTTTAGAATAAGTAATTTTTGTCTGAGTTTCCAGCCTGGGAAATAAAAATCTCAATGCTTAAGTAGGATAAACAGGAGGAGAGAGAGAAACAGAGAGAGAGAGAGAGAGAGAGAGAGAGAGAGAGAGAGAGAGAGAGAGAGAGAGAGAGAGAGAAAGATGGGAAATGTAGCTGACAGAAAGGGTCATAATAACAGTAATCAGCTCTTTCAAACTGTAGACCTGGCCTTGAGACTATTTTGAATTATTTTTCATTTCTATCCCTGCCTCTTTTTTATGTTTCAATCACTTTCCCAGGTATGTAAATGGCTCTCTTGATCTGATTTATGAAGTCCAATATCCATACCAAACTGTAATTCCTAAATCATATAGAAAATGGAATTTAAAGACTGGCATGATAAAGCCAAAATATCATTGACTATAAATAGTAGTATAATTTTAAGAAAAATTATTGGGGCTGAAGAGATGGCTCAGAGGTTAAGAATACTGATTGCTCTTCCAGAGGACTCAGGTTCAATTCCAAGCACCCACATGGTAGCTCACAACTGATTGTAATTCCAGTTCCAGGAGACCTGGCACTCTTACACAATCATGAATGCAGGTGATAAAAAGAAAAAAACTATCAAACAGAATTCTCAAATACTATAAGTTATTTATCAGGTTATTTATTTCTTTGCCTCTTGGGAACACTTAAGTGCTTCTCCACATGGCACCTTAGCATGCCAGACAGTTTCTTTCTGGTCACCAAACTGTGCAGCCTCTCTAACAGTCTTCCTGGTTAAATGTGGTGTTTTAGTGTTTTGCTTTCTGTTGAGCTGTTCTTGTTCTTGTTGCTGTTGTTTTTGTGGTTGATGTTTTCATTTGTATGATTGCACTATGGCTGCTATGCCTAGGAAGGAATCTAGGCTTCCTTTATGAAGCCCGTCCTAGTAGAGATAGGTGATGAGTAGTGATTTGTCCAAATGGGTTAGCAAGGGCCTCGTCTAGTGAATTAAGTAGGTCAGGCCATTGACATAAATTTTTAATTAAGAGACTAATCAGATGGAGAGAACAAGCTAGATATTTCAAAACCTGGAAGGGAACACAAATTAATTAAATTAATTACTTCAGCATATAGATCATCAATAGACTACTGATACATATAACCAACTTGAAATCACCAAGCATCAATATTTTTGTAATTCAAAGAACAGTGATTCTTTTCTCCATGACTCAAAAGTTATTGAATATATTTTTCCTATGAGATAAATTACAGTTGTTTAATACTGATTTATCATTCTTATTAACTAAATATATTAGTAATTGCTAATCAGAATTTCTGATAGGCCATTTGCAATCAGGTTGCATGGGCAAATTATAAGAAATTATCTCAGACTCTAATAAAAATAACGATTCTACTGATTACAATAGTTTAATATTAGAGATATTTACATAAAAAATAAAATTATTTGTGGAGATGTGCATCTGTATTTTAAATAGAGAATCGAAAAAATCGCCATCAAACTATTACCTTCTGCAGCTAAGCAAAGAAAGGGGGCATAAAAGGAAAATAGAAATGGCTGCAAATTTTCTCTTAGGCTTTCTAATTATGTTTTATTCCTTCTTTATAGCTGTGCAGGAAATTCAAGTGTGGTAAAAATTGCCTCATCAGTTGCCTGATTGGAAGAACTAATTTAGACTGACTAGGAACATTTTCTCACAGAACAGGAGATAACCTTGTAGGGTGTTAGAGGTGTGCATATATTCTATTCTCTTCGAAGAGTGCTTAGGCTACTTCATCTATAGCATGTTCAGTTCCACATAAAATGTTATTGTTTTCCTATTTCCAGTCATATTCATTCACAGAACAAATTTTACTGCAAAGAACTGAATTCCACATAACAATGTATTGCGCAAAATGCTTAATAACATGAAAATAATCCTTTTTGGCAATTAGCCTGTCTCCACTCTTAAAAGAATGTGAAGAATCTGTATGTTGTCAGACACTGAAAACTACACAGACAAACAAACAAAAAAAAGACATTCTTGTCCAGCTGGACTTATAGAACAGGAACCGGATGTAGATCTCTCCTGAGAGACACAGCCAGAATACAGCAAATACATAAGCGAATGCCAGCAGCAAACCACTGAACTGAGAACGGGACCCCGGTTGAAGGAATCAGAGAAAGAACTGGAAGAGCTTGAAGGGGCTCGAGACCCCATATAAACAACAATGCCAAGCAACCAGAGCTTCCAGAGACTAAGCCACTACCTAAAGACTATACATGGACTGACCCTGGACTCTGACCTCATAGGTAGCAATGAATATCCTAGTAAGAGCACCAGTGGAAGGGGAAGCCCTTGGTCCTGCCAAGACTGAACCCCCCAGTGAACGTGACTGTTGGGGGGAGGGCTGTAATTGGGGGAGAATGTGGAGGGGAGCACCGATAGAGAAGGGGAGGGAGAGGGGTTAGGGGTATTTTGGCCCGGAAAGTGGGAAGGGGAATAATAATCGAAATGTAAATAAGAAATACTCAAGTTAATAAAGATGAAAAAAAGAGAAAGAAATAGTGATGTCCCTTGAAATGGTTTTTCAAAGCCCATTCTGTAGTAACCAACTATGAAGACTACTGAATCCTGTGGAACATGAATCTGGACATCTGTCCAGGATGAAATTGAGAGAATGAAGATAGAATGATAGACATATGCACAGAAAAGCTTAGGTCAGATATATGGAGCCCATTCTGATAGCGTGACATCAATCAGCATAGCAGTTCATACTCTCGGTTTGTTTATTAATCTTCCAAGCAACATGATAAACGGAGGTTAGCTAGCTGGTTTCAGTAGGATGTGTCTACAGGTGAGCAATCTCAGACTTGAAACTTCTAGGATAAAGAAACTGAACATGCTAGTTTGTGTACACACTAGTTAATCATAAGAGGAATGCTTCGTCTTTCCAAATCTGATCGGGGAAAAGGTTTTGTCAAATGTCCATGGGTCCAATTTCTTGGTCCATTACATGATTAGTTCATGTCAACTTTACACATTCACTCAAAAATGAGTCTAGGCTTCTTATACTAGACAAAGTGAATATAATACCAATCATTAATTTTCTTTGACAGTGAACAACACAATGGCAATTCACTCCACCTCAAAATTATGGTATAAATATAGTATTTGAATAAGATAGTCTCAAAATGTAAAATTTAAATTTAAAATTTAGATATTCGAAAACATGTTTCATTTTCTCCTGTTTTTATATAATTTATCATTCTCTATGTTCTTTAAAACAGTTGTTTTTTTTCTTTTCAGACATATTTGTGTAATTAAAAAAAAATACAGTGTTTGAAAAGAGCAAATCCTTTAACAAGAAGTCATGATGGTGGAACACCTAAGTGTCTTCTTACCTACTACAAACTCAGAATTTTCTTTATTCAGAAATCATGTCATTCAGAAATTTGAGGTTACCTGGTCTTTAAGCAAGAGTAGTACATCTTAGTACTACTAAAGATTTGAGTGAATTAACTCCTCCTTCTGTCTCCTCCCACCTATTCATTTTTGTTTTTCAAAATCAAACTTGTCATATCATATCTATAATACAGTATAATCTGGTTTCTCATAATCAAGAGCTACACACTAGCTTCTTTGTATGATTTTGCTAAAACATTAGCATCCCACTGGCTTGATTTTCCCTCTCCTTTCTTGTTCCCTTCTGAAACTGTTCCAGAAAAAAATGTAGTCTCCATTAAAAGTATTATGAAAATTCTTGGTCTAGATTATAATAATCCTTCCAGCACAATTTAATGTTAACTCTAATGACAGAATATTATTAATAATTCCCATAATTTCTTCCTTAAGTTAAGGTTATTTTTCCTTTATATAAATATTCTCTCTTTAGTATTTTGCTATTTGAAATTCCTAAACTATATATAATAAATATGAATTTTATAAGATATTAGTAATACCTAGGAAATACTGAGGAATATTAGTAATACCCACGGAATATATATATATATATATATATATATATATATATATATATGTATATATTGAACCATAACCTCATAACCTCTAAGTCTCTCTAATAAATCCCATAGAGAGATAGACAGATAGATACATAGATAGATGATAGAATAGAGAATCCTGACCAATAGTTACTCATAATTCCTTTTCCATGTATTCCCCCCAAATCTCTCTTCTCTTCTCTTTTTTCTTCTCTCTCTCTCTCTCTCTCTCTCTCTCTATATATATATATATATATATATATATATATATGTGTGTGTGTGTGTGTGTGTGTGTGTGTGTGTGTGTGTAGCTTATTGGGTTTATTAGAGTGACTTACATGCTGTGGTCCAATTAGTTCAACAGAAATTTTGTGAACAGAAATTCCAAAAATCTAGTAGTTGCTAAGTCCACGAAGCTGACTATCTCATCTGGTCTTCAGTAAACTCTGGAATTCCCAAGAAGTGAGCTCTGATGCCAGTGAAAGAACTGACTTGCTAGTAAGGCAAGAGCAAGCAGGCAAAGAGCAAAAGCTTTCTTTACTCATGTCTTCATATAGGCTCCCAACAGAAATTGGTTACCCAGATGAGAAGTGGATTTTCCAAGTCAAATGATCTGAATTAAAAGTCTGCCCTCCCCCCTCAAAGATGCAAATTAGAAATGGATTTCCTACTTAAACAAGTTTCACTCAGAGGTGTATCCCCTCAATTTTCTTTGAGGGTGACAATTAATTCTAGATAAAAGTCAAGTTGGCAAGCAAGAATAGTCATCACAAAACCCAATGTATTTTCAAGCAAATTTGCTTCATGAGTATGAACAATACTTGCCTATTGTCATTACTTCATGACCTTACTACATTATCATTATGTTTAATATTCTCCATGATGCTTTTAGTGTCTGCAGACATGATGGACACCTAGGTGGGGCAGTCCCTGGTTGGCCCTTTCTTCAGTCTCTTTTTCCAATTTTGGTTCCTGTTCTTCCTTTGGACAGGAACATTGCTGGGTTAAAATTTTTGAGATGAGTGGGTGTCCCCATTCCTTGAACGGGGGCCATGCCTATCTGTTGGAGTAGGTCTCTACAGGTTCTATCTCCCCCTTCTCTGTGCGTTTCAGCTAAAGTCATCCCCTTTGTGTACTGGGAGCCTTATGTTTCCCTGGCTTTTGGGACACTCAGGTGGCTATTCCGAATTCCTCATCCTTCTTGCTACATATTTTTGTTTGATTTCCTGACCCTATGTACTTCTCTCACATCTCCTCCAGATTCTTATGCTGCTATCCTTATTTCTCTGTTGTGGTCAAGAAGTGCTTGCTGACAAGAACCTATTGTGGCAGTTCCTAAGGAAGTTTGGCCAAAAACTGACCAATACAGACATGGATGTTTGGAGCCAACCGTTAGACAGAGCTCAAGGAACCTGGTTGAGGAGCTGGCAGTAGGACTGGAGGAGCAAAGAGGGATTGCAACCCCATTGGAAGAATAACATAGACTGACTGGACCACTCAGTTCTCACAGGATCTAGACCACCAACCAAGGGATGTACCTGGAGGTATCCATGGTTCCAGATACATATATAGCAGAGCACAGTCTTGCCTGACAGCAGCTGGAGGTGAAGTCCTTGGTCCTGGGGAAGCTTGATGCATAGTGTATGGGGATGCTGGAACACTGGGGTTGGAGGGGTCCGGGGGGCGTTGGTAGAGCACTCTCTTACAGTCAAGGCAGAGGGTGGAGGGTGGATATGGGATGGGGAACTTGTGGAGTGGTGACCTAGAAGTGGGATGTCAAGGGATAGGTGGTTGGCGGAGGGTGTAACCAGGAAGTGGGATATCATTTGTGATGTAAACGAATGGAATTATTAATTTTAAGAAATCTCCATGACGAAGATTTATATGTAACTCTGACTCTGATATGTGCCACTAGTCACTGTTTCTCATTGCATGAATACTCAAGCAAGTTGTCTAGATAGGATGTGGTCCTGTGTTCACCCAGAAAATGAATAATGGAGGAGCTATGCTTCTTTTTAATACTTCCTCTCTCAGTTATCTATAACCTGTATATGTATATAGCAAACTAATACAAATTTATGGAATTTGACATAACAGTTATTATGTCTTAACATTAAGAGCAATCTAAAATATGGTAGAGATTCATGATATATTACAGTTAGTCAGTTTTGATCATCTCTTTGAATTACTTAAGTAGCTACTATAATAAATTAATGCGTGCTTTTATATCCCTCTGATTATTAGGTAGATTCTTTATTCCTCCCCGGGTATCTCAGTTGGTCTAATCACTTACTTAATCTGTAGTAAAATAAAACTATTCCAGTGATGAATGTACTGTCTAAAAGTTCTCAAAGCTTCTAACTCCACTTTTTAAGTCATACAAATCCATGTCGCAATTCTAGCAATCTATGCTAGAGGAAATCTTGAGTGATTTAGAGGCTATGTGTAGTTGATTCTGCAAACAGAATGTGTCCTTGGTCAGTCTTGATATCTTCCAGATAACTTCAGTACCAGTTTCTATCTATCTACAACTTCCTGAAAAGTGAAAAGAGAGAACTAGCACTATAATAGTAGCCTAACCACAGAATCATGACTAATAACAAGATCTGGGTGTAATTGACTAAATTTGGAGTGGCATGTTTCACAGAAATCCATAACTAAAGCAACTATTTTTCATTTTCATTGCCTCAGCTACATACACGTGTACAAAACCACCTCCTTTAATTACTCTGAAATTTGTATTCAGATTTTTCAGTATGCCTATTTTTTATAACCCATACCTTAAAGGCAAACAGTCATTTGTAGCCTAGTTCTTTAAATGTAAGAACTCAGTAACTCTAAACGAAGGCAAAAATGGACAATCACAGACTGTATTAATTGGAGTGAAATCTACAAAATACATACATATTCATGACATGAAAAGGCTCACTGTGCCACAGTTATGGTCTCTTAGATACAGGTTGCAGCTGCCCTCAATCATGTTAATACAAAGGGAATGATTTAACTAATACTTGGAAATGTGAGAATATAAAGGGTTGAAAGTTGAAAGTATTTACCTGTGTAAAAATTATCTCATGAAAAATTTGAGCTATGAGAAAGAATTGCAACTCAAAGTTATTTACCAGGAATTTTAATGGGCAGATATATGAATACAAGCAAGAAATTTGTGACAGAATATTATACATGAATTGTTTTTTAAATCTTTAACACTTTATAAAAGTGATATATAGTATACATAGGCTAAATCATAAAAGAACAATTGATTTAAGATAAAAATATTTGTTCTGTTATCACTCAATGACATAGTAATCTTTTCTTCTCATACTTATTAGAGTGGAGGGATTTAACATATTTTATAAACACCTCATAAACTATTTAAATAGGAAGTATATATAACTCATTAATATTTTCACATTCATTTACACATATGTTCATGTGGAGAGAGGGATTAAGACTCGCGTTGAAATTTTGTAAGGACATCTTCGGATATTTTCTCCAGATATGCCTAGGCTATAAATAAAAATTACTTGTTACAAAACAGATGCCTACAATAATGGAAAAGAGTTGCCTAAAAGAACATAAGGATAAATAAATAAATAAATACATACATACATACGTACATACATACATACATACATAAGTGACAGCATCATTTCTATTCAAACCTCATCTCTAGATTTTCAGAACTTTCCCATTGGACCAATTGCAGCGCCCTAATTTACTTTTCTACTGTCATTTTCCTTCCACCAATATGATAGCATATAGTACTTATTATCCTTCTAACGCTGGTTTGTATTATAGATTAAGATAGGGATAAAAAGTTCCATAGTTCTTATTATCTTTTACAAACCGTAATGTGATCAGTTAAAAAGAAATGCAATTCATTACATTTGTCATGAATACATTCGTGACACAGAGTGGCTGTGTTGTGTATTCAGTCATAAATGGCTTAGCTGGATGAGGCTTTTATTCAGGGCTTGAAGTTAAAGGGAGACTTTTGATCCCATCTTTTTCAAGACATTCTAATGAGGAAAAAAATGATTAGACATCAGCCATCATTATTTTCACTTGGAACCTCATAGAGACGACTCCAGTGACCCAGAGTATTAACTTCCACCTACAGAGCTACAGAAATTGGATAAATGAAGGGATAAGCAATTATATTCAGGCATATTTGGGTACTCTGTGGTTTGGTGGGGGAAATCTATGATATAGCTAGCTATAGAGTGAAATTGACTGATAGGAGATAGCTGTTCATTAGCAGGACAGAATTCTGGAGAATATGCTTGTACAATGAGGATAAACAGAAGGCAGTTAACAATGCTGGGTCTCTGTTACTAATGAACATTCAGAAAAGAAAGAGACACTTTGCCATTTTTTTTATTTATTCACTTCAGTTGCTCTAAATCAAATGCTACAAGGAAAACCTTGAAGCATTTCTGATGGAAGAAAATATAAAGAACCAGAAGAAATGGGAAACCGTTCATCTATTTAAATGATGGAACTTCTAGATGAGAGAATTATTGATTTCTAAAGTGATTAGAAAATCACTTAGTACCTATAGATAGCACAGTCAATCAAGCTGATTTAGCAACCTAAAGAAAATGAGGAAAGCCACATCTCCATATTCAGTCAGAGAGACTGTGTTTAAACAATTACTATTCTTCTTTAATGAAAAAAGTTATCATGTGACAGAATATCTGGATCTTCAAACTTCTCCAAAAATACCAGGCTTTTAAAACTGTATGAAATTCATAGAGCATAACCTTTATTTTACACCTTTTTTTCAAGATAATTCTTAAATTTTATTGGGGAAGAAGAATAAAACCAATGAGCCAATAGTTCATTAGTATCCCAAGGAAATGTAGGAATAACACTGAGAAGAAGAAGCAGGTAACAACATTGATTTTCTTCTCTGATGGACTTTCTGTAGTAAATGTAAAAGATTTGCTAGAAGAACTATTCTTTATCTTTAAAATGCCTTTAAAGTGATGTTTATGCTTAAAACTGAAACGTACCTATGCAAATGGATTACCTGTCTTCAAATCTTTGCTAATTCTATAAGACTCAGTAGAGAATGTCATCTAAGAATATCATATGTAATTCTGGTCCATCAGGAATGCTGTTCAAGGCTCTCCAATGTACAAAAGGCAAAACAAACAAAAGCACACACCCTGAATTAATTTGTGGCATAATCTCTTCTCTTTGGACCCAAAGTCATGCTAAATGTGGAAAGGTAGGACATGGTTGGTTGACATTTCAGTACTCTCTGTCTTTTTGGATATTTCCTGCTGTAATTTTGGCAGTTTTGAAATGTCTCATGGTAAAATCTATGATAATAATTTCTCTGAAATTGCTTTCTCTTCTTTTCAAATCTTCTGTTATGAGTATTTGTGTAACTATACTTATGCTTTGTTTTCTCTATGGGTTTATAAATGCATGTATCAAGTAATTTTGAACATGCCTTCTATTTTTATTATTTAAAAATTTTAATAAATATTTCCATAAATACTGGCATATATGACTTTAGAGCAACATATTTTTGTTGTCCTCAACAGGCTTTCTTAATCGTCGTATGTAACTGTAGTTGCATACTCTGCTCTAATCTCCTCAGTGACAGCAGTGTGAGTTCCTTGCTACTTGCTCCAATGCTCTGGATTCTCAAATGAAAGATACACACGCAGCCTTTTATTTAATATGCCTTAATTACCTCAGTGGTTAGCCCACTTCCGATCTTCCACATTACGAATGCCTCCCCCTCCAAATTCCTGAGTTATTACTTACTAAAATCTATATTACATCTTTTTACACTGGACCCAATGGGGGAAGGGGACTGGAACTTCTTACATGGTTAGTGTGCCTCTTTTCCTGCTGCTATCAAGCCTGGATCTTATTCATTTTGTGACATGGCAAGTCTATTTCTTCACTGGTCCCCTTACTCATGAATCCTAAAGTCCTGCCTCTGTCTCCCTGCCCAACCATTGGCTGAAGGCAACTTTATCAAACAGAACTAGCTTGGGGCAGGGATTCTCAGTATCTCACATGCAGGATTACCATGCAATTTTGGTAAACCATAATGCAAGCATTAAGCCAAATCCACAATAGTTGTAATTGTGGGGAATGAAAACCCATGACAAAATGTATGGTAGATAAATACTATTAGGGGTGTAAATGTAACTTTTATTTGCTAGATATAATTGTTATCTTGGAAACTTACACAGCAGAAGTAAAAAGCTCGCCCTTTCTAGTTCTTTCAGAACACTGGCTGGCTGGTTCAACTAAGCTGTTTTGGCCCAAACGCCTCTCCAAACTGACTGATTCAAAGTGGCTTCTCTCAGTTTCTGACTGAATTGTTCTGCTTGCATCAAACTAACTCTGAAAATATGTTCTAATCCTCTGTCTCTTTTTCCTCTGGCTTGTTCTGCTTTCACCTGAAATGTGTCTCTGTAAAACTATCCCAGTAAAAGTACACTGCCTTTCTATTTCTTTCTTATCTTTCTCTCTCTTATCTCTTAAGTTGTCTTGCTTTCCCGTCCTCATGAAAATTGGGCATATCTTATCTCAGACTCATTCTGATAAATATTTCTCTGATTTATCACTTATCTGCCCCTCAATTAGATGTCATTTTCAAACATGATTGTTTCCTTCTACAAATTAATTTTACTTTCAATGTTACAGATTAAAGGTGTGTACTAAGGGCCTGTCTGTATTCTAGTTATAGATATGAAAGGTGTGTGGTGTATTTGCATTAAAGACAGATTACACAGACCTTGACAGAGCAGCCAAATTGTTAATTTTAAATTTCTCTACAGAGGGGCATAAGTTGGATAACTGCCCACTGTCTCCAGTATTTCAGGTCTTTCATCATTCTCAGTGACACCCCTTTGTCCTGCTTTCACTCTTGGAATCACAGCTCTCAACTGTTCAATGACTTCTCCCTCCACCCTTCCCTTCAGTAAATACCTTGTTATAGTAAAACTGTTAGAAGAGAGAAACCTTATAAGGCAGAAACTGTATTTCTACTGGATAGGGAAAGGTTCCATTGTGAAAACTTGGAGTTGCTCATATGCTTTGCAATAAAAATTAATGTCATTTTTAAAGGAAAGATTAGGGATTTAAAAGTCTATAGAATAATGGCAATCTTACAATGGAAGTCACGATCAATACAACTTTAAATGTTTGTAAGTCTTTAACAGTTCAAATACTATTAAAAGATGTAAGTATATTGTCTTTCCTAAAATTTGATCTCCTTTTTAAAATTTTCAACTTAGTGAAATTTTATTTGTATGGGTGTTTTGCCTCTCCTCCACAGTGCCATGTGTGTATGCAGTGCTCACTGAGGCTAGAATAGAGTATGCAGTCTGTTATATCTCCAGTTATAGACAGTTGTGCTAGGAATCAAAGCTTAGTCCTCTGGAAAACTTTCCATTATTCTTAAGTATTGATCCATCTCTCCAGCAGAAAAACTCATTCTCTTAACCATTATTCCATAAAGCATCAAAAATTACAGACTTCCAATATAGAAGGACAAAGAGTTAATGTTGTTACTTTGAAAGAAATGAATGGTGTAACTATTGGACTAAAGCAAAACTCAAGAGGACAAACACCAAAATCTCTTGCCCCATGTCTGCCATCTACTGTTGATGTTTACATATTAT
Organism: Rattus rattus; assembly: GCF_011064425.1. NCBI lineage: Eukaryota > Metazoa > Chordata > Mammalia > Rodentia > Muridae > Rattus > Rattus rattus. The sequence continues at coordinate 28,791,837 of NC_046163.1, forward strand.
AGACTCCAAGGACTAGAGTACCTCCTCCATTCTAAATCTGCTGTTAGTAGCATACACAGTCAGTTCCTTGGTCCACCTTCACTCTAGTGCTTCTGCTTTCCTTCCCTCTAAAATAATGAGACTTCCACTGCAACAGTGACTTCCTCTTCATAGTTCCATATGACAGCTTCTCAGGCCCTTCTCACAGATCTGCCACCCATTCCACATATTGGATACTTTGAGTAGATTTTGGAACCATAGCACAAAACACAAAAGCCTATTCAGTTTAGAGCTTTCATACCTCGACATTGGTGGTGTGGTAAGCTACTGGAGAAAGTTCTAGCTGGAGCCTGGACCCTTAGATAAAAGGTGTTATGGCCCCCAAGTGCTTTGGTTGACAATTCTGAGAAAAGGATTTGCTACAGAGTTCGTTTTCTCTTGAAAAACCCATATAAAAACAATGTCAATTCTAGTGCTGTCCTTCACTATGATTTGTACCTTTACATGATGTAGATTTCTGTTACTTGGGGATACTTTCTTATTCCATCATGGATAGGCTTTTTTTTTTAAAATAATCTCTTTAATAGTGCTAATTTCTTTAATAGTTTCAGCTACTTTTTCAGTACCTGCCTTGTCTGCAACTTTAAACTTCCACATTCTCCCACATAATGACACATTTTTTTAGTATTTTCCTTCAATTATTTTTCCTAAAGAGCTAGATAAAAGCAGTTATCAGTAATCATGACATAGCCTGAATGCTATCTTGCCTTGAGTGTTCTTCCGCTAAGCCAATTAGTTCATCAGTTTTGAATTCAGTTTCTCACACGTTCTCAGGATGAAATACAATCAAATTGTTTCACGGTATATAAAATGAATGACCTTTAGAACAGTTCCTGATAGAGTCTTTCATCTCTGAAACCTCATGGGTTTCTGTCCACATTTCTCCTAAAATTGTAGTCTACTCAATAACACCAGACAATCCCATTAAACTATGTTTCCATGATGGCTTTCTGTAACTCATATCTCTAAACTCTGTCACATCACTCTCCTACATGGAGGGTATAATATATGATAGTCATGAATTGTAGCATTATGAGACAAATAGTTACATATTTTCTGCATTCACGAAGTACAGAAAGATGAATACTTGGTTTTAGATCGATTTCTTCTTTTATTTCATCTAGAAAATTAGCCCATGAAATGGTACCATCTATATGCAGAACAAGTTTTCCATATAAACTATGACTTGGCCCAGAAGTTTGTTTCCTAGTGAATCCAGAGCCCATTAACTGCACATTGAATATTAATCATCATGGTGGATATAAAGTAAGTGGTGATTAATTTAGTCAAGAGTGTTTCTTCATAAACTAAGGCCAAGTCGTCGTTCCATTTCCCAATGGCATTGCAGAACGTGGTTAGTCACAACCTTCCCTGCCGGGGTGAAGAATCTGTACCCTCATCCAGGACATACAGTCACAGAATCAGTGACAATGACTGTACCATTCTTGTTCTTTGTTTCTTTCAAGTTGGGCCACTTAAAAGCAAAGCTTTGACTTTTCTTTTCTTTTTTTTTTAATTATAGATTCAAGTATTCGAATCTATATTTTCATTCTTAATATTACTTTATCATGAGTCTGTTTTCAGCAAGGGCGTAGGTGCTGATATAGGTGGCCATTTCTCATTAAGAGAAAGATCAGAATCTGTTTTGGAGTAACCGATTCCCTTGTTCTTGTCTTCCCTTTGACTCAACATATTTTAGATCATTCTATTGCAAAGTATTCCCTTTTATCACCATATACGCTGTTTTTCAATCACACTATATTTAAGTATGAGGAACAACACAAAAATAGTTTTGGCCATGAGTCAATGTATTCACTCATGGAACTGAAAGATAATTGGAGGAATCTGGCTTCGGGCCCAAGAGATCCCATTGAGCTTGAACCTCTTGTCTCCCACTGGCCAGGCTCTTGCTTTCCTATTCATCCACTCCCTCCAACTTAGCTCTTCTCTCCTTTGCACTAGCATCATTTCCAAACATTCTCTTCTGTCGAGGAATTGCATTAGATCTAGGTTTACGGATTGCCAGAAGCATGTTTTTAACAAACCATTGCAGCAGGGGGAGATGGTTGAAACTGATTATCAAAAACCCTGAGCTTATTTACAGGCTTAGGAACAATGCACCCACAGTGAGACAAGGAAGAAGAAAAGACAAATAGCCTGTGGGTTTTATTACATCTTAAGCGATTAGCTAGCGCTGCTTTTATGAATTCTAAGTAAGTTTCAGCTTACTCTTACTTACGACAAGATTTCAGGCATATTAAAATTTACTCCAGCACAGTGTTATTAAAGAAACAAAACAAAAGGAAAACCTTCAGGGCACTTCTGATCATTTTTTCTTTGCTTCTTTTTCAAGATATGGGAGGAATCATCAGCAACCACAAGCAGTGCTAAAAGGCAAAGAACAAAGAAAAGTATGACTGTGCAGTGGAATATCATATGCCACAAATTCAAAATGCAACTGGGATATTGTGCACTAAGAATGGTTGTATTTTTTAAAATTAATACAGCCAAATTACTATGAAGGGAAGTACCAGGACTGAAAGAAAAACGTAAAAAGGATACATACATTATGTATAGAATGTATTGTAACAAACAAACAAACAAAAAAGGATACTTACTCCCTTCTCTGAAAAGTATAATGACGAAGTCTTCGGGGCAATAGCAAAAATTATCTGAGCTCTGTACTTTAGTATGTGAAGACCTGAGGTATATGGAGAATATTTTAAGTGATTTTCTTTTTTGTCACTAATTCATGTTGGAAGATGAGTCACATGATCACTGGGTACTCCAGAAGAAACCAGTTAAAACTAGAACTATGCTGACTCTACTACATGTAGTGTGTAGTTACCGATTAATGATAATCACAGGTTAGAATACCTCTCAGAGGATAACACACACACACATACACACACACACACACACACACACACAAGAGATGTTGTAAACTAATTAGTATATCTATGTAAACTTTTTTCTAGCAAATTTTTACATGTTGAAACAACTGAAAATATTTATCCAGACCTAGAGATGAAACATTTCATAAGAAAGGAATAATGTGTGATAACTTATGTGCTCATGAGTCTTGTCAGAAAGGATGTATCCAGTACTATTTTAGTGTCTCCTCCCACATAGAGAGAGCTATACCAGACAAATGTGCCTGGCATCCCTTTGCTCTATTGATCCTCTTCAAATAAGAAGGTATAAATTAATAATTCTATTCAGCCTCTTGTCTTTTATACATTTATATTTATGAGAACTGCTCTGTGGTTACCTGCCTAAAGGGATAACATGTGTTTTACTTTTCTTTCTTTTGGTGTAAAACTTAGAAACGCATAATTTTCCATTTTGGAAAACTGGAGGGATTTGAAGATTGTGAAAGTAGCAGTTTAAATTCAAGAAACTGTTAGTTTGGGTGAGCTAAGAACAGAAGTTTTAAGACACACATATTAAATGAAAATTGTGTATGTAGCAGAGCCATGAGCGGGAGTTTTAGCTGTATAAAGGAAAGTCATGTGGGCAATCTGCCCAGGGGAACCTTATATTAATGCATCATGGCTGTATTTGTATAACTGTTAATTACTGAGTCCTCATGTGTAAGCCTCATGAATGACCACTTTGTTTCAAAGGCATGAGGCCATGTGCTTACTTGGCTTGTGCTCGAAAGAATACATATAGACCTCGAAAATTGTATTAGGCTCTTAAATACAGAGGCCATGTAAGCCGAGCACAAGACTCAGGCCTTACACTTAGCATTGATCTGTTCTTCATGAGGGAGGGTGGTGACATTATAAATGTGTTTATATGGTTGAGATCTTATTCCTTGTGGGAAAATATAACATGCTCTTTTCTAACCCAAAACAATTGTGTTCTAGGAACACAATTTAATTACAGGGATTTAATATGTATGGCTACTAATTGTAGTCAAGCCTAAGTCTATGATATTAGATAAACGACTTCCAAAACTTTTCTATAGAACCCAGGGGAAACAAATTGTTTCAAGCTTAGCCTCATTTTCAAGAATCATAACATACTAATGTGGAACATATTCAGAGTGATGCAGTTGTAATGGAAAGGTATACAGATGTTGAGTATCTGGATGAAAGAAGACTTTATATGTTATAAGCTTTGTTAATACCTGAGAACAAAACAACTAAGTAAAAATCCTAACGGGAAATCTATTAAAACAATAGAAGAGCTCAGACAAGAAATAATTGGATGCTGACCTTATGCAGAGTATTTCGTAGAAGAAAAAGAAATATTTTCAGGTCAACAAGATGGTTCAGGTGGTAAGAACATTTATCAAGCCTGATTACTCAAATGTGTTATCTGTTACTAATGTGGTAGTGAGAGCTACTGAAAGTTGTGTTCAGACCTCTACATGTTTGCTATACTAAACAAACACACACACACACACACACACACACACACACACACACACATACACACATACACACACAGAAGAGAGAGAGAGAGAGGTGATATAAATAAATAGTAATTTTTAAAAGATAGTTTAGTAAGTGTTTGCTTTGTAACTCCAAAGACCAATTCCTAGAATACACATTTAATATAAAATCATGGTGATTCAATCTTGTAATTCAAGTATTAGACAGTCAAAGACTGGTGGGCTACTAGGACACAGACTAGCCTCAGAGAGCTCCAGCCAGTGAGACACTATTTCTCTAGAAATAGGAAGATACTACCCAAGAAATCAGAAATTTTTCTCTGACCTCCACATGCATACATATATACATATACATTCACATACCTGGACACACACAGATACACAAATACATGCAAGAACTATGTGAACAATAAACAAACATGACTGGCAAATACTATAAAAGATTATTTCATTCAAATCCACAGCAAGGAACTTGATAATGAAAAATAAAGTAACACTTATAAAATAAATCAATATAAATGACTAAAATCAAGATAAGAGAGAAGTGTTCTTCGCACTCTCATTAGAAGTTTAAACTATCATAGGATAATATTCTGACAGAAGTATGCTGACTTCCTAACTAGCATAAAATGAATATTTTTCAAAACGTGTAAAAAAGTAAGTAAAGATACTCAAGAAAATAAACCTATACCAAGTGAAGAAATTAAGTTAATAATTAAAAATGAATGTCCAAACTCAGATGTTTTCAGTGGTGAATGCTAGCAAACACTTCCATAATGAAGCATCCTAACTACCCAGACACTTTAAGTAAAGAATGGGGGGATTCACATGTGGCCCATACATATAGAGCCACCCAATTAGACACGATGGATGAAGCAAAGAAGTGCAGACTGACAGGAGCCGGATGTAGATCGAACCTGAGAGACACAGCCAGAATACAGCAAATACAGAGGCGAATGCCAGCAGCAAACCACTGAACTGAGAACGGGACCCCCGTTGAAGGAATCAGAGAATGAACTGGAAGAGCTTGAAGGGGCTTGAGACTCCATATGTACAACAATACCAAGCAACCAGAGCTTCCAGGGACTAAGCCACTACCTAAAGACTATACATGGACTGACCCTGGACTCTGACCTCATAGGTAGCAATGAATATCCTAGTAAGAGCACCAGTGGAAGGGGAAGCCCTGGGTCCTGCTAAGACTGAACCCCCAGTGAACTAGATTGTTGGGGGGAGGGCGGCAATGGGGAAGGATGGGAGGGAACACCCATAAGGAAGGGGGAGGGAAGGATGTTTGCCAAATGTACATAAGAAATACTCAAGTTAAAAAAAAAAAAAAAAAAAAAGAATGGGGGATTACTTCACAATTATGTAACTAAAAATGTATTGACACTAAGGCCAAATCAGAACATCGTAAGAAAAGAAAGGAGCACAGTCCAATATACATCATGAACTTGTAAGTAGAAATCATAGAAAATTATTAAGAAATTAAAATGAGAAATGTATACTACGGATTGCATACAATGATCAAGTGGGTAATCTCTTGGAGATATAATTAAGTCTAACAAGCCCCTAAAAGTGAACCAGTATCATGTACTATACAGATAAAGTATAGGTATAATGCTAATGACCCCAAAACTGCTTTCAGAGGCAGTGGAAGGAAGGACATAAACTTTAGAGTAGCCTGAGGGATGTTGCAAGACCCTCTCTCAAAAAAAAGAAACAAAAAGCAAAAGAGTGATCTTCTATGTACCAACAATCATAATCAAAGCACAAATATACCTTTACTCTTTATGAGAACTCTACAAGCTACAGACACAAAGTAATTTCCTTAAACTTGCTAAATACATCTAGACGCTATGGCAATGACACACATTAGAGTTAAAATGAGTTTTAGGGCTTCCCCCTTGCAGAGCAAGGGTTACTTAAATCAGAGAGGACGTTTTCATGCCAGTCTTGCACAAGGAAACATGACCTGTCACTCCAGTGGTTATTTTTACCTCTCAGGGTTCACACAAAATTAAAGAAATTAGCTCTCCCCTTCGTAATGTACATAGTATCTTCTAGCACTAAAAGCTATCTAGCAAGGATGCATTTTCCAGGTGAAGACCATCTTGTTTTCTCTGTGTTCTGTAATTGAATACATGGTGTTTTTAGCAATAGAGTTTTATTGTTGAATTCTGGAGGGTAAACAAGGGAATAAGAGACGCTGGTATACTCAGTCTGAAATGTGACATCTACAGCAAACTCTGTCCTCAAGTGTCAGGGATTAATATGCCAAAGAGTGGCGTGACGCTTGTATCAGCCAGAGGTGGCGAATGAACGGATTAAAAAACAAACCGTTATTTTCCAGATACAGCAGTGACGGTGCTCATACCAGCGAAACAGCTATTGTGACATCATGCACACACACACACACACACACACACACACACACACAAAACTATGTGATTTCAAACTAGACAAAAATCTCAGCACACAGAGGCAAGGTGGAAACAAAGTCCAACCTATCTAAGCAGTAATTGACAACTGATTAACTGATTGCTTTAAGGGGAGGGAATGTTGGTTTTAAGGCCATGGCCTCTGGTAGTCCAACAATACCCCAGGAAGGCCACACACACACACACACACACACACACACACACACACACACACACACACACTCAATGCACATACACACGCACATGCACACACACACACATGCACACCCCCACACACGCACACAAACACACACACACATATATATATATGTGTGTGTGTGTGTGTGTGCGTGTGTGTGTGTGTGTGTGTGTGTACACATACACATATACATGGATTTTACAAATTGGACTTAAGTTCTCTTTTAAAGAGGGCACAAAATAATTGAATAGGAAAGGAAATAGACTGGACATGGAAGAGTTTGGATAAGGACGCACATATGATCAAAATACATTGTATTAAATTCTCAATAAAGACAATTGTTTCAAAATTATAAAAGTGTTAAAAATGAAATACTAGCAAGTCTACATTGGGAGTGGGCTCTACAGGTTCCCTTTCCACATTGTAGGGCATTTCATGGAAGCTGCTGTCTCCTGTGGTTAAATTAGGAAAAGCTCAAAGAAGCTGAGAAGAAGCGCTACCCTGTAGGAGGAACAGCAGTCCCCAGAATATCTCAGACACTGGATCACCAGCCAGGCAGCATACACCAGCTGAGATGCGGCCCCCAGCACATATGCAGCAGAGGACTGCCGGGTCTGGGTTCAGTCAGAGAAGATGCACCTAACCTCAAGAAACTGGAGACCCCAAGGAACTTAGAAGTCTGGTGGGGTGGGGACAGACACCCTTGTGGAGACAGAGAAGGGGAGGAGGTATGGAATGGAGAACAATCAAAGGGCAGAACTGGAGGGGAATAAAATCTGGAGTGTAAAAATAAAAAGAATTAAATAAAAATTTTAAAAAAATTACATTGGGAAGTAAACCTTTTTTTTAAATTTTCTGTTTGTTTTGTGGAGTTGCTTTTATCAGGGAAAATAGTTGTTTGCAGAAGAATTTTAATTTAGGGCAACAAGAGCAAAAAGAAGCTTCAGAAAAAGGTGTGGTACATTTACATACTAGAGTATAATTCCCCAAAATTTTCTCTTCAGACACAGAGGACCTGCAAAGTGTCAGTAGGAAAACAAAGTCTATAATATATTATTTCAAACACCATGAGGAAGTAATAGATTAAACAAATTCATAAGGCTTTGTTTGTACTGTTCTGTTTTTATAATTCAAACTGACTCAGATTCATTGATATTATAATCAGCAAAGTGAGTCTCACAAGTAGATACATAATGTTGCATTATTCATTTGAATATCTAATAATATCAAACATAGAAAGTGGGTATTTTATAGACAATAGTTAAAGAAATAATGTTGATATCATTCATATTCTAACACGGAACAGTTAGCTGTTTTGCAAACTAGGTATTTAAATTATATGATAGGTAACAAATTAGAAAAACTAGTTTATCATTGGGGATATTTTATAGTAAATCTTATGTTGTCATAGTTAGAAAAGCTAAGTATTGTTTAAGACAAAGCTATAATACCTCTGTTTCAGCATCATCTATTTCACATGTATAGATTTTAACAGGTATACCTATCATTCTAGCACCAACAATTTGTACTTGCTAAAAAAACAAAAAAAAACAAAACACAAACAAACAAAAAAAAATGCTTTTTCTTTGCTCTTTAGCACTTTTCTTAAAATACCTGTTCTTATAATGCAGTCTAAATCATAGTTTTTCCCATAGGTGCCAACATAGTCACCAAGAAACAAACTTTTCTATAGTTAGTGTATAATTATATATTGTTATATATAGTTTTATATATAATATATATAGATAAAGATATAGTTAGTTAGTTAGTTAGTTAGTTAGTTAGAACCAGAGGTTGACTTTGTATTTGATTTGACACAAACAAATTTATACCATAAAAAATAAACTCTCCTCAGTTGGTGATATAAGCTTCTTTAAAAAAAAAAAAAAAAGACTGTATTAGAAATTGTCAAAAGTTGATTTGCATTCTTCTACAGGCTGACCTCCAGTTGAACCAGCACCATTTGTTGAAAATGCTATCTTTCTTCCATTGGATGGTTTTAGCTCCTTTGTCAGAGATAAAGTGACTATAGGTGTGTGGGTTCATTTCTGGGTCTTCAATTCTATTCCACTGATCTACCTGCCTGTCTCTGTGCCAACACCACACAGACTTTATCACTATTGCTCTGTAATACTGCTTGAGGTGATTCCCCTAGAAATTCTTTTATTGTTGAGTATAGTTTTCGCTATCCTGGGTTTTTTGTTATTCCAAATGAATTTGCAAATAGCTCTTTCTCACTCTTTGAAGAATTGGATTGGAATTTTGATGGGGATTGCCTTGAATCTGTAGATCGCTTTTGGCAAAATGACATTTTTACTATATTAATCCTGCCAATCCATGTGCATGGGAGGTCTTTCCATTTTCTGAGATCTTCAATTTCTTTCTTCAGAGACTTGAAAAATCAACTCACAGGTTTCCTACAATCTATCGAGAAGACAACGCTGAGCTGATTGATCGGTACAGAGAAGAGATGCACAATAGTGTGACAGTGGTTCAAACTGGAAGCACTGACTTGAAATGAACCTTAAGTGAAGCCCTTTAAAAGAAAGTTTGGTTCACACTGAGGTCCACATCAAAGCAGAACTGATTAGAACTGGTGGAAGCATTCAAAGAAGTTAACTCATCAAAATCACATTAGAAGTTTAAATGAACTAGACCTTTTCTTCACATTAACCTTTTTTTTGTTGTTGTTGTTGTTGCTCTTGACACCTGCTCATAAGTTCATTGTTCGGTGTGGAATAGACGGGTCTTTTGAGAAGTTTCTGTAATGAGCAAACTAATTGTCTGGTCAAGAGTGCCTTAAGGTGTAGAGTGATGATAATGAAGGTGGTTGGGGAGGACGGTAGTGGTACTGTCTTAGTGACACTGTGAGAAGGACGTGTTTTCCATCCACACGCTCCTGGTTGAGGATACTGACTAACAGTTACATTTTTATTTGTTTCTTTTCCTCTTGGCCCTAGTAAAGACTGATTATTCTTTATCATCAGACATTAATTGACTGTACTTTTCATCTAGGAGTGGGTCTGGAAATATTTTCACCTACTAGTTTGGGTGTGTTGACTGGTATTTCCCAAGGTGAAAGTTTTGTTTAGTCAGCCATATTGTCAATATTCATCGGCACTGAATCCCTATCATATATAAAAGACACTGTCTTGAGCTGTTGTGCTGGATCTCTGACTCTTTTTTTTAAAGATTAATTTATTTATTTTATATATAAGTACACCATAGCTTTCTTCAGACACATCAGAAGAGGGCATCGGATCTCATTATAGATGCTTGTGAGCCACCAGGTGGTTGCTGGGACTTGAACTCAGGACCTCTGAAAAAGCAGTCAGTGCTCTTAACCGCTGAGCCATCTCTCCAGCCCTGGATCTCTGACTCTTACAAAACTTTCTTCCTTTCTTCTACAACGATCCCTGAACAGATGGTGAAGTGTTTGTAGTGTGGTTATACCAAATGGGCCTGGGAATCCCCAGTCACAAACTCTTTCATTTTGGCCTGTCCTTTGTCTCTGTGGCAGCTTATATCTAGTGCTAAGGGGCTGTGCTGTACATATGAACTCACAGAGACTGTCAGAGCACAGACAAGACCTGTAAAAGTTCAAACCAGATAAATCCAAGCATGGAGAAGGAAATCAGGCACAAATTCACACCCCTAACAGAGAAGCTCATTTTTTGCAATTAATAACTGCTCAAAAAAAAAGGAAAATCATCTTTATTCAAAGGAGTGTGATTGGTATATAAACAACACCCTAGTGCAGACACCATGCTCAGCAGTACTTAGGATGAAACAGTGTGTGTGTGTGTGTGTGTGTGTGTGTGTGTGTGTGTGTCTGTGTCTGTAAAATTAAAATATATAGAGAGCAAAGTCCTTTCTTAGAAAGAGATAAAAGATATAGGAAAAGTATAGAATTCTATTTCAGGCCTTTTTCTTGGTCAAATGAATACAAGAAGTTTAAGGACTTTCATTCCAGAAGGTGCTATCCATGCAGACCAGTAGATGAGTGACACTGGAGACCAAAGTCAACAGTTGCCACTTGGAACATAAAGTCCCCAGAAGGTACAGGGTGACGAACACACTGCATTGCATCTACTTCGCTTTAGGGACAATTATTTTGGAGACTTCGACTGCCACTTTTTACCATGAGATTATGAGCTTCAGTTTCTATTATCAGAATGGAAACAGAAGAGACAAGAAAAAAAATCATGTACTAGAGAGCACCACCAAGTACACTAATCTTCGCACTGGGAGCCTGCATTTGCGTAACATCACAGAAACCCTGATTTTCTGTGAATTATGTCTTTATAAAAATGTAGAGTTCTCCTAAGCAATCAACAAGAGTTTTGTTTCCACCCTGAAAATAATTGTCTGCTTAATGCAAAATAAAAAAAAGAACATGTATTCACTGAAATTAATCGACAAGTTAAAAATAGAAAGGAAAACGGTCTGCAATTTCTAATTTGCCATTAAAATAAGTTATGTAAGATTAGAGCTACTTCAAAACTATAACATTTTAATTTTGAATAACCAAGCTCCTGTTGAATATTTACTTAAAATAAAAGACAGTCTTAATGACATTTAAGTTAATTTCACTTGCTTAAATTTTAACTAAAAAAACTCCTTGTTATTTTAATCCAGTTATAATTGGTATGAAGACATAATTGCGATTTTAAATTAACTTGTCTTTTACCTTCAGGGACAACATAATGAAAGTAATTTTGCAGAAAACTGACCTTTTCTGTACTCTTCAGTAACATTTCCTCACCAAAAATGAATCAATATAACTTGAGTCAAGAATCTGTTTCCAGAAGAAAAAGATATGCTTCGTTAGCAAGAATTTCATAGCCTTTTTCATAAGTGTATTTGTAATATAGATTCAAATGTATTTAACTCACACTTAATGATAATAATAGATGAAGCACCAATGTTTTAGCAATACTTTCTCGTAGCCAGTCAATCTCCCAAGCAAGAATTGGATAGAAACATAATATACAGTTTATCCCTTTAGATTCTATTTATAAGTGAACTTGCTTGGTTCTAGAATTTTATTATCACCATTTAATATATACATGAAGATGTGTATAGGACAGAGGCATTCCCACCCTATTTTGTGGCCTTGTTTGTATGGTATTATTCTGATTTAAGATGGAACATCCTATGGTGTACTTCAGGCTGTAGTCTTTTGAGTTTTTATACGTCTATTGATTGCCCTCCAAGTATACATTAGAGACATGGCCCATAATTGTTACAAAGTACTAGTTCTATTAACTTTTTCTCAGAGTTGTTAGTTCAGTGGTTAAGAGCCTTTGGTGCTCAATTCAGAACACAAGGGTGCAGTTTTTACCACCCCTGCTGTTGGCTCACACCTGCCTTTACTTCTAACTCTAGAGAATCAATGCCATTTTCTGGCCCCAAAGGACACCAGCTCCTCTCTCTCTCTCTCTCTCTCTCTCTCTCTCTCTCTCTCTCTCTCTCTCTCTCTCTCTCTCTCTCAAACACACACACACACACACATTCACACACCAGGATATTCAGTATGTTTGCCAGAAACTAAAGTCACAGACATAGTAGTAGAATCAAAGCTCATGAAAGGAAGAATGTCACACAGGGTAAATTTAAAAGTCTAAGATCTCTGAATCAGGAAAAAGAAATATAGGCTTCATATTAAACTACTATATAATCTGCAGTTTAATACAACCTATGCTGGTATGTTCACTTTCATATGTGACCAAAATACGTGTATGGAAATCAGTGTGGTACACAGCAGCTTAAGTCTCTTTGATTCTGTAGAAGCAAATTTACATTTGCTGGGGAAAGCCTGTGAACACCTTTGAAATAGAATATGGTGGGGAAAACGACAAATCCTATCACGTGGTCAGAACGTGACATGTCCTACGGTCTGAGCAGATCCAAAGAAGAAGATGGACCTTTGCATAGAGACAGGTCTAGGTGGACCCGATGTTGTCACATAATTCCTTTTGAGCAGAGGAACTTTGACACCTTGGTCAGAGGAAAAGATCTGAAGACGCAAGTGGAGCCCGACAGATGCAATTCTGGCTGAACCCAAGATGAAAGGCGAGACCATGTGTGCTCAGTCATGCTTAAAAACCAACAAGGCAAGGAAAACGATTTGTTTCCTAAGCCCTAGTCGTATCTTGAATTAAAATAATAGAAAACCTGGAAAAGTCTAAGACAATATGCAAGATGATGTGTTTTGGCAACAACAAGAATTAAGGCAATACTATTTTTAATAACCTCTTTTCTGCTCTCCCTCCTAGCTTGGACCCACATTTTTATTCTTAAAAGAGCATAGATGGGGTGGTTCATGATAGCAGAGGACTGCCTTGCCTGTCTTCAGTGGGAGAGGATGTGCTTAATCCTGTAGAAATTTGTTGACCCAGAAAAGGGGCAGGCTAAAGTGGTGGGGGAACGTGGGGGAGCACCCCTGAAGCCAAGGAGAGGGAAATAGGGTTAAGAACTCTGGGAGGAGGGAACAGGAAGAGGGACAATATTTAGAATGTAAAAAAAAATAATTTCATTTACAAAAATGCATTTTAGGTAGGTAAACTATGTTTACCCACCTGAAGCATATAAAGTGCGTTCCAAATAAATCCAACTTTTCAAAATTTGAGAATGCATAAACACATTTTTCTACATAATAACAATGCTTCCTAAAGTACAACTTCAGTTGCTTTAATTAAAGGAACATTACTGTAAAATGAGCAACACACCCACTAATCATTTAGATATTTTTTCCTAGTAGCTAGAAAACTGCTCTTCTATCTGAAATGGTTCAAAAGCATAGCAGCAAATACAGAGGCATAACAGTTTATTCTAAAGCAAATGTAGATTTGTGGCTTAGGGCTCTCCTGCTCTGTCTGAAACATTTTAAAAAATGGCCTTGTCTATTAGTCATTAACCCTATGAGAAGAATGAATGCATGCCTGAGTTTCTTGTATAATTGTAAAATGATGTTATCCAAATGGAGAAATATATAGTAAGGAAAAAAAAGAAATTGTATGAAATACACATAGACACACATGCACACATTAATTACATCAGTGCTCTCCCATGTGTTGGGGGAAAGGATTTAACTCCTTGCACAAACTAAACATTGTGTTGGCAAGACTGTTGGATCTACCGAATTCCCATCATCTGCAATTAGTGTATTATTAACATGAACAATAAAATTGTTAATGTTAGACAGCATTGTATGAGGTGAGGAATACACTAAAGAAACACAGGTTTCTAGTGTGAGCAAAGACTTTCACTGCATGAAAATAATATGATTTTTAATTAAAATAATAGATAAGTTTACTTTTGGCTGAAGCCTTTCCTAAGACAGATGTTTTTATATGGAGAATGATGGTTTAGCCTTTGTTCTTTTTTTCATGTAACATATTAGCATGATGCCCTGGCACCTGAGGGGACATTTAGGACTGTTCCATTGCAACACTTGAGGAGATACAAAAAGAGGCCCGTTTGTCTCTCGACCCACTGTTCCTTTATTGAGATCTCCGCTAGGCTGTCTCTGCTGCCCAGTTTCAAAAATGTGTTACCTTATGAACTTCCTTTTACTCTGGTAAGAAGGTTCATTAAACATAGAACTTGATAATAGTAAATTAGACTTAAAATTTGAACTGGAAAGGTTAAATGCAGGGAAACCAAAGGTGGTTATTTATATTGCACTAGCTTTAAAATAAATCTTACCATCCACATAGGCATTAGTGAGCATGGGAATCACTGCCCTCAAATGTGTTGTTTATCATAGACTCCCGAAAATAGAATGTTTTACTTTCATTTATTTATGAGTTACTCATAATTAGTTATTACCAAAAGTTAAATTTTCTAATCAGGATAACCTGATGTTTACTTCCTATTAAATAAAATGCTATTTTCTAGGGAAAAGAAAATCGGGAATTATTAATCTAGAATCAAATGCAGTACCAGTTGTCATTTATTTTACACACTCTAGTGTAATGCTTTCATAAGATATAAAGAAAACATTTGAAACTAATATGGTTGACTGATAGAAAAAAATACAGCAAAAGACAGCCTGGTGTAGAGAGTTCCATGTTTTTAAAAAAGCCTCACTGGGTTGAGGTGCTTTCTGGGTATGAATGATCTGAAATCAAAGGAAAGTAAGAGGGGTCATACAAGCTTCTATGTGTCCAAAGGTATACTGTCTTAGTTACAGTTTGTATGCATTCACAAAACATCATGACCAAGTAGCAAATCGGGGAGAAAGGGTTTATTCAGCTTGCACTTCCTCATTGTTTTTTTTTTGTTTTTTTTTTTTTTTTTTTAATCTCCAAAGGAGTCAGAATTGGAACTCACACAAAGCAGGAACTTGAAGGCAGGAACTGATGCTTACTGAATTGCTTTCCCTGGCTGGCTTAGCTTGCTTTCTTATAGAACCCAGGACTACCAGCCCTTCCAGGATTTATAAACGTAGATGATTAGTTTCAGGTAGCTTTCAACTCTTCCTATATAAAATATTAATGAAAATCTTTTAAAGTGGGCATGAAGGCTCATCAGGTAATTCGGTGTCTTATCAAACTCCTGATCCTAGGAACCATGTAGTAGGAAAAAATTAATTCTAAAATGTTGTCTTCTGACTGTGACACTTATGCTGTGACATATGAGTTCCCACAGAAACACACACACACACACACACACACACACACATACACACACACACAACTCCACCACACCAACATCATCAACGCACACATATACAATGGAATGCAAATTTTAAGTAGTTTTTAAAGTTATTAAAGCAGTTTGGGATTTTTGTATGGCTTTTGGTTGATGGATTTTCCTATTCTGAAATTCTTGAAAAAAATGCTCCTTTTTACATTGATTATACATCAATCCCATAGTAGCAAGAACAGTATAGATTTATGAGACTGTGTTAATATTTCATATATCAATTAAAATATTCTGAGCCTCCTATTAAACAAATAGAGTAAACTGTTTAAGAATAAAATAAATACATAAGTTTATAACAAATCTGTACAGCTTTAATGTAATTTAGAACTAATGCTACAGAAATAGGTGAAGGAAAATCATGCATTAATGTATTTTGGTCATTTGTATGCATTTCCACTGAGAATACAGTCATTAAAATCTTGTTTGGGAGGTTGGTTTTATTTTTTGGTTTTTGGGTGTTCTGGTGGGGGTAGTGTGTAGCCTAGGCTACTGTCGTGCTTATTGAAGAACAGTTATGAATGACCTTGAACCTATGATATGCCTACCCTCAGCTCACAAGTATTGGAATTATAGACTTGCAACTGAACCAGACATGACAGCACGTTAACTAAGCACTGTACTGACTGAGTTATATCCAGCGTCCTTATCTTTTTTAAAGAGAACATCTCTTTGAGTCAGGCCAAGTGGTGATTTAATGAAGGCTAAAGCATTCTTACTTAAGCTTTCCTTGGTGCCAAATGAACCATGAAAGACAATGTTCATTTTTTTCTTGGCACACTACTTGAGGTATAATAAAAATTGGCTTAGATAAACATCCTAATCTTGCTTTGCTCCCTAAAACATATCTCCAGTAGTAACCTGGAAACTTTTCATTCTAAAAATCATCTTGATCCACTAATTATCAACAGATGGTCTTACCATTCAAGGAACTCATTTGAGTAAGGGAAAGAAAATTAAAGCAAATTCTGTGGTTTGTATGGGAAAAGTCCTCCTTAGGTTTATAGGCTTAAATACTTGGTTCTCAATTGGAAGTACTTTTCTGAAAGGTAGAAGAACCCTTAGTAGTTTAAACCTCCATTGAAGACAAGTGACTGCTTCCTGCTCTACCAAGGCATGAGGGGAAGTTAAGTCCACACTGCACATTTTTGTGAAATGGAGCTACCATAAACATGCAATATCTGAACTGACCAACAATTAATATAACATAATACACAGAATAAAAGTAATTTTGCACATTTTATATTCATTATTTTAATATTATTAGACTCAGCTATTATACAATCTTAATTACAAAAGAATTTTCTTTCTTATCACAAATAATATTTCATTATCAAACCACTTAAATATGTTCAAAGTTCAATAATTATAACATGTCAGAAAAAGGACTATGTAAGATTCTAATTTTTCTGTGGGCAATTAATTTCAGGATTCAACTTAATTTATTCTTTAAAATAAACAGATTTATCATAGCCTTCGCTTTTTACAAAACAAACTTTGATCTTTGATAAACCACTTAAGCCTACAGAATTAAAGTGGATTGTATTTTAGAAGTTTCTGTATTAGACACTAGGAAGAGCATTATACAAATACTGATGTAATGTAGTGTTAAGGATAGAGCCTATCCACATTTAATTTGCAAAAATTGGACCAACCTAGGGAATAACTTCTACAAGAACTTCGGATTCCTTAATGAGCTTTTAAATGTTTGTTTACAAATCATTAAGCACTTAACAGATAGGCTGAAGGATTGGAAGACTTAGCAGTGAAGGGAAGAAAAATCAGAGATTAATGGAAAACAGCTCTAAGAAGTCATCAAAATAAAATTTAGCATAGAACAATAGATCACAAACTATTTGTTGATAAGAAAATGTGATGTAAAATATAAGTTTTCCATTCTGTAGACTATTGAGAGAGTACTTTGTATTACAGAAGCTTTTTAGTTTCATGAAGTTCCATTTATTAGTTGTCAGTCTTAGTGCCTGAATTAATTGGTGTTCTGTTCAGGAAATTGTCTTCTGTACCAACACATTCAATGCTTTTCTCCACTTCCCCTTCTATCAGATTCAGTGTTTCTAGTTTTATGTTGAGGTCTTTGATTCTTTGGACTTGAGTTTCATGCAGGGTAATAGATAAATATTTGCATTCCTCTACTTGCCAACACCCAGTTAGACCAGCATGATTTGTTGAAGATCCTTTCTTCTCCCCATTGTATAATTTGGGATTCTTTGTCAATAGTCAGTGTATGGATTTACATAGTGGGTCTTCAATTTGATTTCATTGGTCAACCCACAAAATCAACAATCATGGTGCCTGCATAGGTCTGACCTAGGCCCTCTACATATACCTTGCCATGTGTAGGTTTTTTTTCCTTGTGGAACATCTAGCAGTGGGAGCAGGGACTATCTCTGAGGCTTTTGTTGGCTTTTGGGACCTTTACTGTTTTCTCATACTGGGTTGCCTCATCCAAAATGTGTAGTCTTAGTGCAACTCTGTAAACTATGATTGTTTAATATCAATAGGAGGTTTGTCCTCTGAGGGACACAGGAGTAGATGGATGGAGATGAGGAGGAGAGAAACCTGGAGAAGAAAAAGGAGAAGGGAAAGTGTTAAGGATGTAACAGATATGAAAACAATAAATATATACAATTTTAAAACAGGAAAAGAAACACAAAACAAAAATTATACAACAAGAGAAATTTATATCTGATTCTTATGGTTCTTTTTCTTGCCAGCCATATTGACCCCTAACTGTAGACAAATTGATTGAAGTTTGAGAATAACCTAGGCTGTATATGTATAATGAAGCCTTGTCTTAAAAATGGAAAGGAGAGGAAATGGTGAGATAGGTCAGCTGATATTGTTGCTTGAACCAAAGCCCTGAAGTGTATGGTCATGTGATGGAGGTGTTGGACTTCTGTATCTAACCTGCTTTTCCTGTGAGAGCTTCTCAGGAAACACTAACTCATTTGACAAAGGTCTCAGCATCTATTACTGCACGAGAAGAGAGTGCATTGTATGAAAATGGAGGTGACACGCACACCATTAGATACTAGCAGCCCTATATCGAATGTACTTGCACTAGCTTTGTTTATCTTTCCAAATTTACTCTGTCTCATAAATAGAATTAGTCTAACATTCTCACACTATTGAGGATTCAATCACAACACAATGACTCTCAAATATAACAGACTCTTAAATATAGTGTTCTTCTTTTTCTGAAAACCAATATTATAGCCATGTATCTTAAATGAATTTGTGAACCAGAGTGATGGAGAAAATAAGTAATAATATAATTTTCAATAAACATCCTAGCTTAGAAATCTTGAATTAAAGCATTTTTGTTATCACTGGATTTCATTCTCATTATACACATACAAACTTTACTTTTGAAAATAAGATTGAAGAAAGGAGGAAGGAAAAAAGAGAGGTGGAAGGGAAGCAGAGAAGAGGGGAGTAGAGGTGAGGGGAGAAAGAGGAACAATCTACTAAACATGAGA
Organism: Rattus rattus; assembly: GCF_011064425.1. Taxonomy (NCBI): domain Eukaryota; kingdom Metazoa; phylum Chordata; class Mammalia; order Rodentia; family Muridae; genus Rattus; species Rattus rattus. The sequence continues at coordinate 28,811,106 of NC_046163.1, forward strand.
CATAATATTAAATAAAATCAACCTTTTTCTCAAGCATATTATATTTAAGCACAATTATATGTAATAGTACACATGTAAGCAGTTTGATTCTAATGAAGTTAAAATTCCAATTGTTATTATGTAATTATTTTTGACGCAGTCATTAATAGTGTAATAATGGTGTTATAATTTTAACAGAAGGCAGAGGAAATTTACCCTCTTGTCTAAGTTTCTAATCTAAAAATGCTAATGTGAACCTCAGAGTGGGAATTTTAACTTATTGATCTGTCAGCTGGCTTACTAGATAGCAGAATTTGACCTGTGACAAGTCAAGTAATTTATAGCATTCAATAGTAGTGTGCACATATTCTCAATATTACCAACACAGTACTAGCCTATTGTTTCCAACTTATAGAATACATCTTCTATGCTAGAGATTACTTTGAAAGCAAGGAGTATTCTGGGAAAACAAACCAACCTTTTGCACCTACATTTTTCAAGCAAAATCTTGCCTTCTGAAATAGCCACTTAGTGGCACAAATAAATTCATATTAGAGTTAACAACCAAGCCTTTCCTCATAGCATTTTGTGCTCTTAAATTAAATTTTATAAGAACTAATATATTTTCCTGACATACCATCTAACTCCTTTCCTATAACTACTGCTATCTAATTTGAGACAGAGGAGAAAGAA